>NC_053023.1:716202448-716231292 GCF_003073215.2 Triticum urartu
TATCACACTGCTGAAGCTTATTACTTGGATCATCTTCGATCCCTATGTGCTCGTGCTGAAACCCCAACTAGCTTAGTTGAGGGCAAATCCTTAGATGAGCATGCTTGTTATGTGCGACACCGTATATCTGAAAAAGGGAAACTATTATGGGGTCAAATTCAACGTTTGCAATGCTATGCTTGGAATTTATGTGAAATATATGATTTTACTTGTTGTTCTGAAAACCCTAAGAAACACCTTCCCTATCCAATGTGAGTTTAGTAATGGAATCGTATCTTCTATGCTAAGGGTGTTTATAATTACTATGATGTTCAACAAATTGAAGAATTTGTTGCTTTTAAGGGTGCTTCTGAAATTGCTTCTTTGATTGAAAAGTATGATGCTACTCTTCACAAATCTGAAAATTTTGCCATACTTGAATATTGTTATGAGAATTAAGCTTCTAATGCTTATGTTAAACTATATATTGAGGACTAATCCGTTGTCCAAGAAGAGACTAATATTTTGCAGGAGTCTATGGAAGAAGAAATTGATGAAACTGTGAGCTCATTGGATGAAAAAGATGAGGAGGAGAGCAAAGAACAAAAGGAGGAAGAGCGGATTGATCACCTGTGCCCACCTTCTAATGAGAGTAACTCTTCAACTCATACATGTTTAATTCCCCTTCGTGCTTACCGGAGGATGATGCTATGATGATTGTTATGATCCCATTGATTCTATTGAAATATCCCTTTTTGATGATGCTTGCTATGCTTGTGGCCAAGATGCCAATATGAATTATGCTTATGGAGATGAACTTGCTATAGTTCCTTATGTTAAACATGAAATTGTTGCTATTGCACCCACGCATGATAGTCCTATTATCTTTTTGAATTCTCCCGACTACACTATATCAGAGAAGTTTGCCCTTATTAAGGATTATATTGATGGGTTGCCTTTTACTACTACACATGATGATTTTGATAGATATAATATGCATGTGCTTGCTGCTCCTAATTGCAATTATTATGAGAGAGGAACCATATTTCCACCTCTCTATGTTTCCAATACAATAAAATTGCAAGAAACTGTTTATACTATGCATTGGCCTTTACTATGTGTGCATGAATTGTTATTTTATGACATGCCGATGCATAGGAAGAGAGTTAGACTTCGTTGTTACATGATATATGTTACTTTGTGCTCACTACTAAATTACAAATCATTTAATTAAAATTGGCTTTGATATACCTTGGGATCCGGGTGGATTCATTACTTGAGCACTATATGCCTAGCTTAATGGCTTTAAAGAAAGCGCTGCCAGGGAGAAAACCTGAAGTTTTTGAGAGTCATTTATTTCTGTTTGAGTGCCTTTCATATAGTTTAAACACAAAAATAAAGAGGGGCCCAAAACATTTTCAAAAAGAAAGTGAAAGTGAGAGAGACGAGCATTGTGAAAGTGGGGGACATCCTTGAACTTTGTTCATGCCCATGGGAACTTTTTGAATCTTAATTACAGAAACCTTTCAACAAAAATAATTATCCCCTTGTACAATTCCATTGTATTATAAAAATAATGTGCCAAGGTTTGCCTTTAGGATGTTTACATTTGCTTGATGGTTTGTACGGTGCAGGACAGAAACTTTGGCTGTAGTCCGCGATTTTAAATTTTTAGCTGGAACGTCAAATGGTTCTGATTCTTTTTGCATGTTTTCCTATACAAATTTTTTATTTTTCCTAATTTTGGTAGAATTTTTCAAGTATCATGAAAAGTATGGTGAATGTTCAGATTGCTACAGACTGTTCTGTTTTAGACAGATTCTGTTTTTGATGCATAGTTTGCTTGTTTTGATGAACCTATCAATTTATATCAGTGGATTAAGCCATGAAAAAGTTATATTACAGTAGACACAATGCAAAAACAAAATATGAATTGGTTTGCAACAGTACTTAGAGTAGTGATTTGCTTTATTATACTAACGGATCTTACCGAGTTTTCTGTTGAAGTTTTGTGTGGATGAAGTGTTCGATGATTGAGAAGGTCTCGATGTGAGAAGAAGGAAGAGAGGCAAGAGCTCAAGCTTGGGGATGCCCGAGGCACCCCAAGTAAATATTCAAGGAGACTCAAGCGTCTAAGCTTGGGGATGCTGGGGAGGCATCCCCTCTTTCTTCAACAAGTATCGGTATGTTTTCGGATTCGTTTCGTTCATGCGATATGTGCAAGTCTTGGAGCGTCTTTTGCATTTAGGTTTTTATTTTTTTATGCACCATGCTGGTATGAGATGGTCCTTGGTTGATTTATAGAATGCTCTTTACACTTCACTTATATCTTTTGAGTATGGCTTTATAGAATGCTTCATGTGCTTCACTTATATCATTTGAAGTTTGGATTGCCTGTTTCTCTTCACTTAGACAACCGCCATTTGTAGAATGCTCTTTTTCTTCACTTATACTTGTTAGAGCGGGGGCATATCTTTTGTAGAAAGAATTAAACTCTCGTGCTTCACTTATATCTATTTAGAGAGATGACAGGAACTGGTCATTCACATGGTTAGTCATAAAATCCTACATAAACTTGTAGATCGCTGAATATGATATGTTTGATTCCTTGCAATAGTTTTGCGATATAAAGGTGGTGATATTAGAGTCATGCTAGTGAGTAATTGTGAAATTGAGAAATACTTGTGTTGAGGTTTGCAAGCCCCGTAGCATGCACGTATGGTGAACCTTATGTAACGAAGTCGGAGCATGAGGTGTTTATTGATTGTCTTCCTTATGAGTGGCGGTCGGGGACGAGCGATGGTCTTTTCCTACCAATCTATCCCCCTAGGAGCATGCGCGTAGTACTTTGTTTCGATGACTAATAGATTTTTGCAATAAGTATGTGAGTTCTTTATGACCAATGTTGAGTCCATGGATTATACGCACTCTCACCCTTCCACCATTGCTAGCCTCTCTAGTACCGTGCAACTTTCGCCGGTACCATAAACCCACCATATACCTTCCTCAAAACAGCCACCATACCTACCTATCATGGCATTTCCATAGCCATTCCGAGATATATTGCCATGCAACTTCATCATCATCATATACATGACTTGAGCATTCATTGTCATATTGCTTTGCATGATCGTAAGATAGCTAGCATGATGTTTTCATGGCTTGTCCGTTTTTTGATGTCATTGCTACGCTAGATCATTGCACATCCTGGTACACCGCCGGAGGCATTCATATAGAGTCATATCTTTGTTCTAGATATGGAGTTGTAATAGTGAGTTGTAAGTAAATAAAAGTGTGATGATCATCATTGAGGGAGTCCTGGATTAGGGGGTCTCCGGACAGCCGGACTATCTCCATTGCCGGACTGTTAGGCTATGAAGATACAAGATTGAAGACTTCGTCTCGTGTCGGATGGGACTCTACTTGGCGTGGAAGGCAAGCTAGGCAGTACGGATATGGATATCTCCTCCTTTGTAACCGACCTTGTGTAACCCTAACCCTCTCCGGTGTCTATATAAACCGAGGGTTTTAGTCCGTAGGACAACAATCACAACATACAATCATACCATAGGCTAGCTTCTAGGGTTTAGCCTCTCTGATCTCGTGGTAGATCTACTCTTGTACTACCCATATCATCAATATTAATCAAGCAGGACGTAGGGTTTTACCTCCATCAAGAGGGCCCGAACCTGGGTAAAACATCGTGTCCCTGCCTCCTGTTACCATCCGGCCTAGACGCATAGTTCGGGACCCCCTACCCGAGATCCGCCGGTTTTGACACCGACATTGGTGCTTTCATTGAGAGTTCCTCTGTGTCGTCGCCGTTAGGCTTGATGGCTCCTACTATCATCGATAGCGATACGGTCCAGGGTGAGACTTTTCTCCCCGGACAGATCTTCGTATTCGGCGGCTTTGCACTGCGGGCTAATTCGCTTGGCCATCTGGAGCAGATTGAAAGCTACGCCCCTGGCCATCAGGTCAGATTTGGAAGTTTGAACTACACGCCGACATCCGCGGAGACTTGATCTTCGATGGATTCGAGCCAGCCGGGCGCGCCACACTGTCACGATGGGTATGACCTAGCTCTACCGCCGAACAGTACCCCAGAGGCCGCGCCCGCATCAGCTCCGACCCTTAGCTCGGAGCCAACTGCGCCAATCGAGGACGGGTGGTTAGACACCGCCTCAGGGGTTGCAGTCTCAACGGCGATCGAGCCGAACACCAGCATAATCCTCTGCGCAGCCCGTGACTCCAAGGTGCCACTCTTTTTCTACTCCGAACCCGCCGCCCCTGCCAATCGAATCCGATTGGGCGCCGATCATGGAATTCACCGCGGATATCTTTCAGCACTCGCCCTTCGGCGACATTCTGAATTCACTAAGGTCTCTCTCTTTGTCAGGAGAGCCCTGGCCGGATTATGGCCAACAGGATTGGGATGCGGACGATGAAGAAATTCGACGCCCACCCACCACCCACTTCGTAGCCACTGTCGATGATTTAACGACATGCTCGACTTCGACTCCGAAGACATCGACGGTATGGACGACGATGTAGGAGACGAACATGAATCACACCTATAGGGCACTGGAAAGCCACCTCGTCATATGACATATACATGGTGGATACTTTTGGGTTTCGTTAGTAATTTCAAAAAATTTCCTACGCACACGCAAGATCATGTGATGCATAGGAACGAGATGGGAGAGTGTTGTCTACGTACCCAATGCTGACCGACTGCGGAAGCGCTGACACGACGTAGAGGAAGTAGTCGTACGTCTTCACGATCCAACCGATCAAGCACCGAAACTACGGCACCTCCGAGTTCGCACACGTTCAGCTCGATGACGATCCCCGGACTCCGATCCAGCAAAGTGTCGGGGAAGAGTTCCGTCAGCACGACGGCGTGGTGACGATCTTGATGCACTACAGCGCAGGGCTTCGCCTAAACTCCGCTACAGTTATTATCGAGGACTATGGTGGCAGGGGCACCGCACACGGGCTAAGGAATAGATCACGTGGATCAACTTGTGTGTCTGGGGTGCCCCTGCCTCCGTATATAAAGGACTAAAGGGGGGAGGCTGGCGGCCAAGGAGTGGCGCGCCAGGAGAGTCCTACTCCCTCTGGGAGTAGGATTCCCCCCAATCCTAGTTGGAATAGGATTCGCGGAGGGGGAAAAGAGAGAGGGGGGGCCGGCCACCTCTCCTTGTCCTAATAGGACTATGGGAGGGAGGGAGGCGCGCAGCCCATATTGGGCAGCCCCTTCTCTTTTCCACTAAGGCCCACTATGGCCCATATAGCTCCCGGGGGGTTCCGGTAACCTCCCGGTACTCCGGTAAAATCCCGATTTCACCCGGAACACTCCGATATCCAAACATAGGCTTCCAATATATAAATCTTTATGTCTCGACCATTTCAAGACTCCTCGTCATGTCCGTGATCACATCCGGGACTCCGAACAAACTTCGGTACATCAAAATGTATAAACTCATAATATAACTGTCATCGTAACCTTAAGCGTGCGGACCCTACGGGTTCGAGAACAATGTAGACATGACCGAGACACGTCTCCGGTCAATAACCAATAGCGGGACCTGGATGCCCATATTGGCTCCTACATATTCTACGAAGATCTTTATCGGTCAGACCGCATAACAACATACGTTGTTCCCTTTGTCATCGGTATGTTACTTGCCCGAGATTCGATCGTCGGTATCCAATACCTAGTTCAATCTCGTTACCGGC
Organism: Triticum urartu; assembly: GCF_003073215.2. Lineage (NCBI taxonomy): Eukaryota > Viridiplantae > Streptophyta > Magnoliopsida > Poales > Poaceae > Triticum > Triticum urartu. The sequence goes on from NC_053023.1 coordinate 716,208,170, forward strand.
AAGTCTCTTTACTCGTTCCGTAATACATCATCTCACAACTAACATATTAGTTGTAATGCTTGCAAGGCTTATGTGATGTGTATTACCGAGAGGGCCCAGAGATACCTCTCCGACAATCGGAGTGACAAATCCTAATCTCGAAATACGCCAACCCAACATCTACCTTGGAGACACCTGTAATGCTCCTTTATAATCACCCAGTTACGTTGTGACGTTTGGTAGCACCCAAAGTGTTCCTCCGGCAAACGGGAGTTGCATAATCTCATAGTCATAGGAACATGTATAAGTCATGAAGAAAGCAATAGCAACATACTAAACGATCGTGTGCTAAGCTAATGGAATGGGTCATGTCAATCAGATCATTCAACTAATGATGTGACCTCGTTAATCAAATAACAACTCATTGTTCATGGTTAGGAAACATAACCATCTTTGATTAACGAGCTAGTCAAGTAGAGGCATACTAGTGACACTTTGTTTGTCTATGTATTCACACATGTATTATGTTTCCGGTTAATACAATTCTAGCATGAATAATAAACATTTATCATGATTATAAGGAAATAAATAATAACTTTATTATTGCCTCTAGGGCATATTTCCTTCAGTCTCCCACTTGCACTAGAGTCAATAATCTAGATTACACTGTAATGATTCTAACACCCATGGAGCTTTGGTGCTGATCATGTTTTGCTCGTGGAAGAGGCTTAGTCAACGGGTCTGCAACATTCAGATCCGTATGTATCTTGCAAATCTCTATGTCTCCCACCTGGACTAGATCCCGGATGGAGTTGAAGCGTCTCTTGATGTGTTGGTCCTTTTTGTGAAATCTGGATTCCTTTGCCAAGGCAATTGCACCAGTATTGTCACAAAAGATTTTCATTGGACCCGATGCACTAGGTATGACACCTAGATCGGATATGAACTCCTTCATCCAGACTCCTTCGTTCGCTGCTTCCGAAGCAGCTATGTACTCCGCTTCACATGTAGATCCCGCTACGACGCTTTGTTTAGAACTGCACCAACTGACAGCTCCACCGTTTAATGTAAACACGTATCCGGTTTGCGATTTAGAATCGTCCGGATCAGTGTCAAAGCTTGCATCAACGTAACCTTTTACGGTGAGCTCTTTGTCACCTCCATATACGAGAAACATATCCTTAGTCCTTTTCAGGTATTTCAGGATGTTCTTGACCGCTGTCCAGTGATCCACTCCTGGATTACTTTGGTACCTCCCTGCTAAACTTATAGCAAGGCACACATCAGGTCTGGTACACAGCATTGCATACATGATAGATCCTATGGCTGATGCATAGGGAACATCTTTCATATTCTCTCTATCTTCTGCAGTGGTCGGGCATTGAGTCTTACTCAACTTCACACCTTGTAACACAGGCAAGAACCCTTTCTTTGCTTGATCCATTTTGAACTTCTTCAAAATTTTGTCAAGGTATGTGCTTTGTGAAAGTCCAATTAAGCGTCTTGATCTATCTCTATAGATCTTAATGCCTAATATGTAAGCAGCTTCACCGAGGTCTTTCATTGAAAAACTTTTATTCAAGTATCCCTTTATGCTATCCAGAAATTCTATATCATTTCCAATTAGCAATATGTCATCCACATATAATATCAGAAATGCTACAGAGCTCCCACTCACTTTCTTGTAAATACAGGCTTCTCCGAAAGTCTGTATAAAACCAAATGCTTTGATCACACTATCAAAACGTTTATTCCAACTCCGAGAGGCTTGCACCAGTCCATAAATGGATCGCTGGAGCTTGCACACTTTGTTAGCTCCCTTTGGATCGACAAAACCTTCCGGTTGCATCATATACAACTCTTCTTCCAGAAATCCATTCAGGAATGCAGTTTTGACATCCATCTGCCAAATTTCATAATCATAAAATGCGGCAATCGCTAACATGATTCGGACGGACTTAAGCATCGCTACGGGTGAGAAGGTCTCATCGTAGTCAATCCCTTGAACTTGCCGAAAACCTTTCGCGACAAGTCGAGCTTTGTAGACAGTAACATTACCATCAGCGTCAGTCTTCTTCTTGAAGATCCATTTATTCTCAATTGCTTGCCGATCATCGGGCAAGTCAACCAAAGTCCATACTTTGTTCTCATACATGGATCCCATCTCAGATTTCATGGCTTCAAGCCACTTTGCGGAATCTGGGCTCACCATCGCTTCTTCATAGTTCGTAGGTTCATCATGATCTAGTAGCATGACTTCCAGAAATGGATTACCGTACCACTCTGGTGCGGATCTTACTCTGGTTGATCTACGAGGTTCAGTAGTATCTTGTTCTGAAGTTTCATGATCATTATCATTAACTTCCTCACTTATTGGTGTAGGTGTCGCAGAAACAATTTTCTGTGATGTACTACTTTCCAACAAGGGAGCAGGTACAGTTACCTCGTCAAGTTCTACTTTCCTCCCACTCACTTCTTTCGAGAGAAACTCCTTCTCATAGAAAGTTTCCGAATTTAGCAACAAAAGTCTTGCCTTCGGATCTGTGATAGAAGGTGTATCCAATAGTTTCCTTTGGATATCCTATGAAGACACATTTCTCCGATTTGGGTTCGAGCTTATCAGGTTGAAGCTTTTTCACATAAGCATCGCAGCCCCAAACTTTAAGAAACGACAACTTTGGTTTCTTGCCAAACCACAGTTCATAAGGCGTCGTCTCAACGGATTTTGATGGTGCCCTATTTAACGTGAATGCGGCCGTCTCTAGAGCATAACCCCAAAATGATAGCGGTAAATCAGTAAGAGACATCATAGATCGCACCATATCTAGTAAAGTACGATTACGACGTTCGGACACACCATTACGTTGTGGTGTTCCGGGTGGCGTGAGTTGCGAAACTATTCCACAGTTTTTCAAATGTACACCAAACTCGTAACTCAAATATTCTCCTCCACGATCAGATCGTAGAAACTTTATTTTCTTGTTACGATGATTTTCAACTTCACTCTGAAATTCTTTGAACCTTTCAAATGTTTCAGATTTATGTTTCATTAAGTAGATATACCCATATCTGCTTAAATCATCTGTGAAGGTGAGAAAATAACGATATCCGCCACGAGCCTCAATATTCATCGGACCACATACATCGGTATGTATGATTTCCAACAAATCTGTTGCTCTCTCCATAGTACCGGAGAACGGTGTTTTAGTCATCTTGCCCATGAGGCACGGTTCGCAAGTACCAAGTGATTCATAATCAAGTGGTTCCAAAAGTCCATCAGTATGGAGTTTCTTCATGCGCTTTATACCGATATGACCTAAACGACAGTGCCACAAATAAGTTGCACTTTCATTATCAACTCTGCATCTTTTGGCTTCAACATTATGAATATGTGTATTACTACTATCGAGATTCAATAAGAATAGACCACTCTTCAAGGGTGCATGACCATAAAAGATATTACTCATATAAATAGAACAACCATTATTCTCTGATTTAAATGAATAACCGTCTCGCATTAAACAAGATCCAGATATAATGTTCATGCTCAACGCTGGCACCAAATAACAATTATTTAGGTCTAATATTAATCCCGAAGGTAGATGTAGAGGTAGCGTGCCGACCGCGATCACATCGACTTTGGAACCGTTTCCCACGCGCATCGTCACCTCGTCCTTAGCCAATCTTCGCTTAATCCGTAGTCCCTGTTTCGAGTTGCAAATATTAGCAACAGAACCAGTATCAAATACCCAGGTGCTACTGCGAGCATTAGTAAGGTACACATCAATAACATGTATATCACATATACCTTTGTTCACCTTGCCATCCTTCTTATCCGCCAAATACTTGGGGCAGTTCCGCTTCCAGTGACCAGTCTGCTTGCAGTAGAAGCACTCAGTTTCAGGCTTAGGTCCAGACTTGGGTTTCTTCTCTTGAGCAGCAACTGGCTTGCTGTTCTTCTTGAAGTTCCCCTTCTTCTTTCCTTTGCCCTTTTTCTTGAAACTAGTGGTCTTGTTGACCATCAACACTTGATGCTCTTTCTTGATTTCTACCTCCGCAGCTTTCAGCATCGCGAAGAGCTCGGGAATAGTCTTGTTCATCCCTTGCATATTATAGTTCATCACGAAGCTCTTGTAGCTTGGTGGCAGTGATTGGAGAATTCTGTCAATGACGCAATCATCTGGAAGATTAACTCCCAATTGAATCAAGTGATTATTATACCCAGACATTTTGAGTATATGCTCACTGACAGAACTGTTCTCCTCCATCTTGCAGCTATAGAACTTATTGGAGACTTCATATCTCTCAATCCGGGCATTTGCTTGAAATATTAACTTCAACTCCTGGAACATCTCATATGCTCCATGACGTTCAAAACGTTGTTGAAGTCCCGATTCTAAGCCGTAAAGCATGGCACACTGAACTATCGAGTAGTCATCAGCTTTGCTCTGCCAGACGTTCATAACATCTGGTGTTGCTCCAGCAGCAGGCCTGGCACCCAGCGGTGCTTCCAGGACGTAATTCTTCTGTGCAGCAATGAGGATAATCCTCAAGTTACGGACCCAGTCCGTGTAATTGCTACCATCATCTTTCAACTTTGCTTTCTCAAGGAACGCATTAAAATTCAACGGAACAACAGCACGAGCCATCTATCTACAATCAACATAAACAAGCAAGATACTATCAGGTACTAAGTTCATGATAAATTTAAGTTCAATTAATCATATTACTTAAGAACTCCCACTTAGATAGACATCCCTCTAATCCTCTAAGTGATCACGTGATCCAAATCAACTAAACCATGTCCGATCATCACGTGAGATGGAGTAGTTTCATCGGTGAACATCATTATGTTGATCATATCTACTATATGATTCACGCTCGACCTTTCGGTCTCCGTGTTCCGAGGCCATATCTGTATATGCTTGGCTCGTCAAGTATAACCTGAGTATTCCGCGTGTGCAACTGTTTTGCACCCGTTGTATTTGAACGTAGAGCCTATCACACCCGATCATCACGTGGTGTCTCAGCACGAAGAACTTTCGCAACGGTGCATACTCAGGGAGAACACTTCTTGATAATTTAGTGAGAGATCATCTTATAATGCTACCGTCAATCAAAGCAAGATAAGATGCATAAAAGATAAACATCACATGCAATCAATATAAGTGATATGATATGGCCATCATCATCTTGTGCTTGTGATCTCCATCTCCGAAGCACCGTCATGATCACCATCGTCACCGGCGCGACACCTTGATCTCCATCGTAGCATCGTTGTCGTCTCGCCAATCTTATGCTTCCACGACTATTCACTACCGTTTAGTAATAAAGTAAAGCATTACATCGCGATTGCATTGCATACAATAAAGCGACAACCATATGGCTCCTGCCAGTTGCCGATAACTCGGTTACAAAACATGATCATCTCATACAATAAAATATAGCATCATGTCTTGACCATATCACATCACAACATGCCCTGCAAAAACAAGTTAGACGTCCTCTACTTTGTTGTTGCAAGTTTTACGTGGCTGCTACGGGCTGAGCAAAAACCGTTCTACCTACGCATCAAAACCACAACGATAGTTTGTCAAATAGACTCCGTTTTAACCTTCGCAAGGACCGGGCGTAGCCATACTTGGTTCAACTAAAGTTGGAGAGACAGTCGCCCGCAAGCCATCTCTGTGCAAAGCACGTCGAGGGAACCGGTCTCGCGTAAGCGTACGCGTAAGGTTGGTCCGGGCCGCTTCATCCAACAATACCGCCGAACCAAAGTGTGACATGCTGGTAAGCAGTATGACTTGTATCGCCCATAACTCACTTGTGTTCTACTCGTGCATATAACATCTACGCATAAAACCTGGCTCGGATGCCACTGTTGGGAAACGTAGTAATTTCAAAAAATTTCCTACGCACACGCAAGATCATGTGATGCATAGCAACGAGGGGGAGAGTGTTGTCTACGTACCCAACGCAGACCGACTGCGGAAGCGATGACACGACGTAGAGGAAGTAGTCGTACGTCTTCACGATCCAACCGATCAAGCACCGAAACTACGGCACCTCCGAGTTCGAGCACACGTTCAGCTCGATGACGATCCCCGGACTCCGATCCAGCAAAGTGTCGGGGAAGAGTTCCGTCAGCACGACGGCGTGGTGACGATCTTGATGTACTACAGCAGCAGGGCTTCGCCTAAACTCCGCTACAGTATTATCGAGGTATATGGTGGCAGGGGGCACCGCACACGGCTAAGGAATAGATCACGTGGATCAACTTGTGTGTCTAGAGGTGCCCCCTGCCTCCGTATATAAAGGAGTAGAGGAGGCTGGCCGGCCAAGGAGGAGGGCGCAGGAGAGTCCTACTCCCTCTAGGAGTAGGATTCCCCCCCAATCCTAGTCGGAATAGGATTCGCGGAGGGGGAAAAGAGGAGGAGGGGGCCGGCCACCTCTCCTAGTCCTAATAGGACTAGGGGAAGGGGGAGGCGCACAGCCCATCTAGGGCAGCCTCTTCTCTTTTCCACCAAGGCCCACTATGGCCCATATAGCTCCCGGGGGGTTCCGGTAACCCTCCCGGTATTCCGGTAAATCCCGATTTCACCCGGAACACTTCCGATATCCAAACATAGGCTTCCAATATATCAATCTTTACGTCTCGACCATTTCGAGACTCCTCGTCATGTCCGTGATCATATCCGGGACTCCGAACAACCTTCGGTACATCAAAATGCATAAACTCATAATGTAACTGTCATCGTAACCTTAAGCGTGCGGACCCTACGGGTTCGAGAACAATGTAGACATGACCGAGACACGTCTCCGGTCAATAACCAATAGCGGGACCTGGATGCCCATATTGGCTCCTACATATTCTACGAAGATCTTTATCGGTCAGACCGCATAACAACATACGTTGTTCCCTTTGTCATCGGTATGTTACTTGCCCGAGATTCGATCGTCGGTATCCAATACCTAGTTCAATCTCGTTACCGGCAAGTCTCTTTACTCGTTCCGTAATACATCATCTCACAACTAACATATTAGTTGTAATGCTTGCAAGGCTTATGTGATGTGCATTACCGAGAGGGCCCAGAGATACCTCTCCGACAATCGGAGTGACAAATCCTAATCTCGAAATATGCCAACCCAACAAGTACCTTCAGAGACACCTGTAGAGCACCTTTATAATCACCCAGTTACGTTGTGACGTTTGGTAGCACACAAAGTGTTCCTCCGGTAAACGGGAATTGCATAATCTCATAGTCATAGGAACATGTATAATTCATGAAGAAAGCAATAGTAACAAACTAAACAATCAAGTGCTAAGCTAACGAAATGGGTCAAGTCAATCAGATCATTCAACTAATGATGTGACCTCGTTAATCAAATAACAACTCTTTGTTCATGGTTAGGAAACATAACCATCTTTGATTAACGAGCTAGTTAAGTAGAGGCATACTAGTGACACTTTATTTGTCTATGTATTCACACATGTATTATGTTTCCGGTTAATACAATTCTAGCATGAATAATAAACATTTATCATGATATAAGGAAATAAATAATAACTTTATTATTGCCTCTAGGGCATATTTCCTTCACGAGTGTCTCAATAGAGAACTTATTACAATAAACATGGCTTAAGGCCATCTAATAACGATAACAACGGAAGGCTTGGAAGATAAGCGAGTCCATCAACTCCAACGGCATCACTGAGTATAGAACCACGACCTAAAAACTCCTTAATCGTCGTCTGAAACGTCTGCAACATTAACGTTGCAGCCTGGAAACGGGTCAGCACATGGAATATGCTGGCAATGTAACACATAGAGAGTAATGGAATGAAACAGCTATACTATATGCATATTTGGCTGGTGGAAAGCTCTATGGTTACAGTTTTGCGTAAAGCCAATTTTTCCCTACTGCAAAGGAATAAATTTATTTAACTATCATGGTGGTTGTTAAACATTGAGAATGGTTGACAGCATTCTCAATCCCAATTAAACATCATTAAACAACCCAACAATTAATTTAGTAACATGTTGAGATTCACATGATAATCCAAGTACTAGATACTCAAGATGTCCATAACCGGGGACACGGCTAACCATGATTAGTTTATACACTCTGCAGAGGTTTGCGCACTTTTCCCCACAAGACTCGATCGCCTCCGTTTGGTTTCTCGCACTACATGGTGTTTGAGAAGACGGATGACCGAGACATAGTCTTTCAGAAGTGCTAGCACCTTACGATCGGGTAGACCGTACCACCTACATCCCCTACATCTGCTAGTCTACCACTGTAAGAGTTTGCACGACTTAGTCAACTATGCTAGAGCCCATAATAGCTTGTGGCTGCACACGGAAGTTTCTAGCATGAAAATCTCATGATCCCTTTGAGCCTGGGTGGCGGTCCAAAAGAAAACAGGCAAATCCTGGAATACCCAGGTGCCTCAATCCACCCAGATGTGTGTTTAAGTTGCCACCTTAGATAAACCATTAATTAACAAACTCACATCTGTCATGGATATCACTCACCCAATCCACGTCTACTAGCATAGCATGGCATAATAAGCAAACGTAGAAGTAACTCCCAAAGGTTTGATAATAAACAGGTAATAGGTACTACCTCAACTACTTCCCATCCCACAATTTAATTAGATCCTAATCATGCAATGTTTGAGGATTGATCTAATGCAATAAAACTGGGTAGTAGAAAGGTATGATCAAAGTGTTACTTGCCTTGCTGATGATCCGCGAAACCTAGAGATTCGAAGTAACAGGCGGCGCACTCCGGGTATTCTATCGCAGACAAACAACAAGCATACAATAAGTACTCATCTAATGCACAGGTAAAACTCAAAAAGAGATCTAACCAGAAAGTTCAACTTAAGAACTCCGGTTTGCAAAAAGAATCAAATCGAACGAAGCAACGAAAGTCAAACGGCGAAAGAAAACAACTTCGTTCTACTAATCTGGATCTAAGGCAATTTTTACAGTGGCAAAAACTTGTTTAAGTTGGTTAAGACGGATAGAGGGTTTCGAGACGAAACTCCATGCGCTTGAATCGCCTGATTCCGATAAACGAGCGAAAAGTTATACTAAAACGAAAATCGGATCAGAAATCGCGATCAGAAAATAATGCGGAAAATCCGAGAAAAAGAAAAAGATGAACGGATTAACGAACGAACGTTCGTTAACCGGATCTAAACAACGAATACGTTCGTTAAAACGAACGAACGAGCGAACGCTCGTATTTAACCTAAACCGAAAAAACCGATCTAAAAAAAACGGAAACTAAAAAAACCGACGAAAAACCGAACGGTTTTTTCGAGAAAAACGGCGGCGCGGAAATCGAGGCACCTCGGGCGGCGGGTCGGCGGCGGCGGGGTCCGGCGGTGCGGGTGGCGGGGGCACGGGGTTCGAGGGGCGCGGGCTAGAGTTTGGCTCGAGGCTGGGCTGCCCCGGCTTATAAAGCCTGCCGGGCCAGAGTCCCAGGCGGACACGGCCCGGTTAGGTCGGTGCGCGTTTTTTTAAATAATTACGCGCAGAAGAAAAATAAAAAGAAATACTAAACGGACTCCAAAAATCCCGAAATAAATTTTCCCCGACTTCTAAGATCAAGCCGGAAAAAGTGAACATTTATTTGGGGCCTAGATGAAATTTTGAAAAACGCATAATTTTCCTAAATTCAAATAAAATATCGAAAAACTCCAGAATAAAATCTTATTTGATTTTTTTATTAAATCCTCAATATTTCTTTATTTCGGGAAAGTCATTTTATTCCCTCTCTCATAATTTTGTAATAGAAATTATTTATGATAAAATAAATAAAATCAAATGATCCTATTCTCAAAATTTGAGAAAACTCAAATATGAAAATAACGAAATACCCAACTCTCTCCGTGGGTCCTTGAGTTGCTTAGGATTTCTAGGATCGAAACCAAAAGCAAATAAAATATGATATGCAATGATGATCTAATGTATAACATTCCAAATTGAAAATTTGGGATGTTACACAAGAACCTATGGTAAAACACAATTTGCATGTTGAAATCCTAGGGGATCCTCCTCCACCTAAGGGTGATCCCGTGTTTGAACTTAAACCTTTGCCTGATAATCTTAAATATGCTTATCTTGATGAAAAAAAGATATATCCTGTTATTATTAGTGCTAACCTTTCAGAGCATGAAGAAGAAAGATTATTGAAAACTCTGAAGAAGCACCGTGCTGCTATTGGATATACTCTTGATGATCTTAAGGGCATTAGTCCCACTCTATGTCAACATAAAATAAATTTGGAAGCAGATGCCAAACCAGTTCGTGATCCTCAACGACGTCTGAATCCTAAAATGAAAGAAGTGGTAAGAAAAGAAATACTAAAGCTTCTGGAGGCAGGTATAATTTATCCCGTTGCTGATAGTCAGTGGGTAAGTCCTGTTCATTGTGTCCCTAAGAAGGGAGGTATTACTGTTGTTCCTAATGATAAAGATGAATTGATTCCACAAAGAATTATTACAGGTTATAGGATGGTAATTGATTTCCGCAAATTAAATAAGGCTACTAAGAAAGATCATTACCCCTTACCTTTTATCGATCAAATGCTAGAAAGATTATGCAAACATACACATTACTGCTTTCTAGATGGTTATTCTGGTTTCTCTCAAATACCTGTGTCGGCTAAAGATCAATCAAAGACTACTTTTACATGCCCTTTTGGTACTTTTGCTTATAGACGTATGCCTTTTGGTTTATGTAATGCACCTGCTACCTTTCAAAGATGCATGATGGCTATATTCTCTGACTTTTGTGAAAAGATTTGTGAGGTTTTCATGGACGACTTTTCCGTCTATGGATCTTCTTTTGATGATTGCTTGAGCAATCTTGATCGAGTTTTGCAGAGATGTGAAGAAACTAATCTTGTCTTGAATTGGGAAAAGTGCCACTTTATGGTTAATGAAGGGTATTGTCTTGGGGCATAAAGTTTCTGAAAGAGGTATTGAAGTTGATAAAGCCAAGGTTGATGCTATTGAAAAGATGCCATGTCCCAAGGACATCAAAGGTATAAGAAGTTTCCTTGGTCACGCCGGATTTTATAGGAGGTTCATTAAGGACTTCTCAAAAATTTCTCGGCCTCTGACTAATTTATTACAAAAAGATGTACCATTTGTCTTTGATGATGATTGTGTAGAAGCATTTGAAATACTTAAGAAAGCATTAGTCTCTGCACCTATTGTTCAGCCACCTGATTGGAATTTACCCTTTGAAATTATGTGTGATGCTAGCGATTATGCTGTAGGTGCTGTTCTAGGGCAAAGAGTTGATAAGAAATTAAATGTTATCCATTATGCTAGTAAGACTCTAGACAATGCTCAAAGAAATTATGCTACTACTGAAAAAGAACTTTTAGCAGTTGTATTTGCTTGTGATAAGTTCAGACCTTATATTGTTGATTCTAAAGTAACTATCCACACTGATCATGCTGCTATTAAATATCTTATGGAGAAGAAAGATGCTAAACCTAGACTTATTAGATGGGTTCTCTTGCTACAAGAATTTGATTTGCATATTGTTGATAGAAAAGGAGCTGAGAACCCCGTTGCAGACAACTTATCTAGGTTAGAGAATGTTCTTGATGACCCACTACCTATTGATGATAGCTTTCCTGATGAACAATTAAATGTCATAAGTACTTCTCGTAGTACCCCTTGGTATGCTGATTATGCTAATTACATAGTTGCTAAATTTATACCACCTAGCTTCACATACCAACAAAAGAAAAAGTTCTTCTATGATTTGAGACATTACTTTTGGGATGACCCACATCTTTATAAGGAGTAAGATGGTGTTATTAGACGTTGTGTACCTGAGCATGAACAGGAACAGATCCTACGCAAGTGCCACTCCGAAACTTATGGAGGACACCACGCGGGAGATAGAACTGCACATAAGGTATTGCAATCCGGTTTTTATTGGCCTACTCTCTTCAAGGATGCCCGTAAGTTTGTCCTATCTTGTGATGAATGTCAAAGAATTGGTAATATTAGTAGACGTCAAGAAATGCCTATGAATTATTCACTTGTTATTGAACCGTTTGATGTTTGGGGCTTTGATTATATGGGACCTTTTCCTGCCTCTAATGGATATACACATATTTTAGTTGCTGTTGATTACGTTACTAAGTGGGTAGAAGCTATTCCAACTAGTAGTGCTGATCATAACACTTCTATTAAAATGCTTAAAGAAGTTATTTTTCCGAGGTTTGGAGTCCCTAGATATTTAATGACTGATGGTGGTTCACATTTTATTCATGGTGCTTTCCGTAAAATGCTTGCTAAATATGACGTCAATCATAGAATTGCATCTCCGTATCACCCACAGTCTAGTGGTCAAGTAGAATTGAGTAATAGAGAACTCAAATTAATTTTGCAAAAGACTGTCAATAGGTCTAGAAAGAATTGGTCCAAGAAACTTGATGATGCATTATGGGCCTATAGAACTGCATATAAAAATCCTATGGGTATGTCTCCGTATAAAATGGTATATGGAAAAGCATGTCACTTACCTCTCGAACTAGAACATAAGGCATATTGGGCTATTAAAGAGCTCAACTATGATTTCAAACTTGCCGGTGAAAAGAGGTTATTTGATATTAGCTCACTTGATGAATGGAGAACCCAAGCTTATGAAAATGCCAAGTTGTTTAAAGAAAAGGTTAAAAGATGGCATGACAAAAGGATACAAAAGCGTGAGTTTAATGTAGGTGATTATGTATTGCTATACAACTCTCGTTTAAGATTTTTTGCAGGGAAACTTCTCTCTAAATGGGAAGGCCCCTATGTTATCGAGGAGGTCTATCGTTCCGGTGCCATAAAAATCAACAACTTCGAAGGCACAAATCCGAAGGTGGTAAACGGTCAAAGAATCAAACACTATATCTCAGGTAATCCCATAAATGTTGAAACCAATATCATTGAAACCGTAACCCCGGAGGAATACATAAGGGACACTTTCCAGAACGTTTCAGACTCCGAAAAGGAATAGGTATGTGGTACGGTAAGTAAACCGACTCCAAAACAATTTTTAAGGCAATATTTCTCCGTTTTGGAATATTTAGAAAAATAGAAAATTAAGTAGCAGTCCGGGAAGGACACGAGGGCCCCACGAGGGTGGAGGGCGCGCCCTACCCCCTGGGCGCGCCCCCTACCTCGTGAGCTCCTCGTGTGCCTTCCGGACTCCGTTTTCTTGCACGATACGTATTTTGGTCGGTAAAAATTCATTATATATTCTCCCGAAGGTTTTGACTCCCTGTATCACGCAAAAATCTCCTGTCTTTGTTTCGAGCTGTTTTCTGTCAGGGTTGTCAAGGCCAGGCACTATGTCGTCTCCCTCCTCCTCCAACCATGAGGGCAACGATGCTTGGCTAATGAAGATAGAGCTGAAGAGAGAAGAACCTATGGAGATCAACAAGGATGAAGGGATCAAGAAGGCCGTGGAGGACCAAGTTCCAGCAACAGAAGACACCCTTCAACTGGATCATAATCTTCTTACCCCTACAGAAATCGAAGCTTTCAAGATGATTGAGTTGGCTCGTATACAAAATAAGTATCTCACACGTGAAAATATTTTGTTGAAGGAGCATATCATCGCACTCAAGGGCATTATCCGCAAGTTAGAAGACCTCCTACGCTCGATGTGCGACTATCCATCATCAACAACACTCCACCTTCTTCACCAACAAGGAGAATAATAACATGGTATGGGCACTCCCCTTGGCAACTGCCAAGCTTGGGGGAGTGCCCCGTGGTATCGTATCACCATCACTTTTATCTTTACCGTTTTCTTAGTTCGATCTTATTAGTAGTATTTTGATCTAGTAGAATAAAGTTTATGGCAGGATCTAGTTGTGTGCTTTGCTTTATTATCCTTCTATGTAATCGAGTCCGTGAGCTATATAATAAAGATTTAGTGTTGAGTCAAGGGCTTGATTATTTTGCCATGATCCTAAGTGAATAAAAGAAAAGAGAAAGAAATAAAAAGAAACAAAGAGATCATATGGATCCATGGAGAGTAATGAGCTCACATAGAAAAAGTATGATGAATAAAAGTTGTTGAGAGTTGACAACACATAGTTTTGGTCATCGTTGCAATTAATAGGAAGTAATAAAGAAAGAGAGGTTTCACATATAGATATACTATCTTGGACATCTTTTATGATTGTGAGCACTCATTAAAATATGACATGCTAAAGAGTTGACATTGGACAAGGAAGACAACATAATGGGTTATGTTTTCTTACATCTGAGATAAATTATATTGTCTTGGATCCTCCAACATGTTGAGCTTGCCTTTCCCCCTCATGCTAGCCAAATTCTCAGTACCAAGTAGAGATACTACTTGTGCTTCCAAATACCCTTAAACCAGTTTTGCCATGAGAGTCCACCATATCTACCTATGGATTGAATAAGATCCTTCAAGTAAGTTGTCATCGGTGCAAAGCAATAAAAATTGCTCTCTAAATATGTATGATTGATTGGTGTGGGAGAAATAAGCTTTATACGATCTTGTGATGTGGAAGTAATAAAAGCGACGGACTGCATAATAAAGGTTCATATCACAAGGGGCAATATAAAGTGACGTTCTTTCGCATTAAGATTTTGTACATCCAACCATAAAAGCGCATGGCAACCTCTGCTTCCCTCTGCGAAGGGCCTATCTTTTATTATTATCTTCTACCTTATGCAAGTGTCATGGTGATCTTCACCTCCTCCCTTTTACATTTTATCCTTTGGCAAGCACAGTATGTTGGAAAGATCCTGGTATATATGGCTAATTGGATGTGAGTTTTCATGAACTATTACTGTTGACATTACCCTTGAGGTAAAACGTTGGGAGGCAAGACTATAAGCCCCTATCTTTCTCTGTGTCCGATTAAAACTCCACACCCATAAGTATTGCGTGAGTGTCAGCAATTGTGAAAGATTATATGATAGTTGAGTATGTGGACTTGCTGAAAAGCTCTTATACATTGACTCTTTCCTATGTTATGATAAATTGCAATTGCTTCAATGACCGAGATTGTAGTTTGTTAGTTTCAATGAAGTTTACGATTCATACTTGATATTGTGATTGAATTATTACTCTAGCATTAGAGATCATATGACAAAAATTATATAAGTTGCTGTTCTAAGAATGATCATGATGCCCTCATGTCCGTATTTTATTTTTATCGACACCTTCATCTCTAAACATGTGGACATATTTTTTCGATTTTCGGCTTTTCGCTTGAGGACAAGCGAGGTCTAAGCTTGGGGGAGTTGATACGTCCATTTTGCATCATGCTTTTATATCAATATTTATTGCATTATGGGCTGTTATTTCACATTATGTCACAATACTTATGGCTATTCTCTCTTATTTTACAAGGTTTACATAAGGAGGGAGAATGCCGGCAGCTGGAATTCTGGGCTGGAAAAGGAGCAAATATTAGAGACCTATTCTGCACAACTCCAAAAGTCATGAAACTCCACGGAACACCTTATAATAAATAATGAAAAATCCTCGCCAAAGATGAAGACCAGGGGGCCCACACCCTTCTCACGAGGGTGGGGGGCGCCGCCCCCTAGGGCGCGCCCCCTACCTCGTGGGCCCCCTGGTGGCTCTCCGATGACCATCTTCTCCTATATGAAGTCTTTCGTCGAGAAAAAAAAATAAGAAGCAACCTTTCGGGACGAAACTCCGCCGCCACGAGGCGGAACCTTGGCGGATCCAATCTAGAGCTCCGGCAGAGCTGTTCTGCCGGGGAAACTTCCCTCCCAGGGGGAAATCATCGCCATCATCATCACCAACGCTCCTCTCATCGGGAGAGGGCAATCTCCATCAACATCTTCATCAGCACCATCTCATCTGAAAACCCTAGTTCATCTCTTATATCCAATTCTTGTCTCCAAGTCCGGGATTGGTGCTAGAGGTTGCTAGTACTACCTCGTCACGGTTTAGAAGGCGCGCTTGAAAATTCTCTGGGACCTAGGTGGTTATCTATTGGTTATGAGATGGGCTAAAAAATAGCATTCACACTACGCATGCATATAGAAATAGTATATCGGAGTACTAATTAGCTACTAGAAATAAATGCAATGCGCCCTAAACCTTGTCTATTGTGGAAACGCACGCAAATTTAACTTGTGCCTTCTAAACCGTGCTAGTAGGTTGCTAGTAGTGTTAATTACTCCTTGTAGTTTATGCTAGTTGGTTTAATTGGTGGAAGATCATATGTTCAGATCCTATATGCATATTAATACCCCTCTGATTATGAACATGAATATGCTTTGTGAGTAGTTACGTTTGTTCCTGAGGACAAGGGAGAAGTCTTGCTATTAGTAGTCATGTGAATTTGGTATTCGTTCGATATTTTGATGAGATGTATGTTGTCTAGCCTCTAGTGGTGTTATGTGAACGTCGACTACATAACACTTCACCATTATTTGGGCCTAGAGGAAGGCATTGGGAAGTAATAAGTAGATGATGGGTTGCTAGAGTGACAGAAGCTTAAACCCTAGTTTATGCGTTGCTTGTAAGGGGCTGATTTGGATCCATATGTTTCATGCTATGGTTAGGTTTACCTTAATACTTTTGTTGTAGTTGCGGATGCTTGCAATAGAGGTTAATCATAAGTGGGATGCTTGTTCAAGTAAGAACAGCACCCAAGCACCGGTCCACCCACATATCAAATTATCAAAGTACCGAACGCGAATCATATGAACGTGATGAAAACTAGCTTGACGATATTCCCATGTGTCCTCGGGAGCGCTTTTCCTTATATAAGAGTTTGTCCAGGCTTTCCTTTGCTACAAAAAGGATTGGGCCACCTTGCTGCACTTTATTTACTTTTGTTACTTGTTGCTCGTTACAAATTATCTTATCACAAAACTATCTGTTACCACTTATTTCAGTACTTGCAGAGAATACCTTGCTGAAAACCGCTTATCATTTCCTTCTGCTCCTCGTTGGGTTCGACACTCTTACTTATCGAAAGGACTACGATAGATCCCCTATACTTGTGGGTTTTTTCCGGGACCATCTCCCTTCTAATTTTTGTATCAAAGGACCTATGATAATCCCTATTTACATGTGGGTCGATCACTGCCCGGCCGGAGGAATGAACCCCGCCCACCGGCGTTTCGGGTTCACCCTCCCCTGCGGCGGCGAGGAAGGAGGAGGCGAGGCAGAGGAACCTGCGTGGGATCTGGATCCTCCGGCTGTCTCACGGGAGGCCGGTTGGTGGTCGTCTAGCTGTTGTTTCGTAGTATTTCAAAAAAATTCCTACGCACACGCAAGATCATGGTGATGCATAGCACGAGAGGGAGAGTGTGATCTACGTACCCTTGTAGATCGACAATGGAAGCGTTAACTTGGTTGATGTAGTCGTACGTCTTCACGGCCCGACCGATCAAGCACGAAACTAACAGCACCTCCGAGTTCTAGCACACGTTCAGCTCGATGACGATCCCCGGACTCCGATCCAGCAAAGTGTCGGGGAAGAGTTCCGTCAGCACGATGGCGTGGTGACGATCTTGATGTACTACCGTCGCAGGGCTTCGCCTAAGCACTGCTACAATATTATCGAGGACTATGGTGGAAGGGGGCACCGCACACGGCTAAGAATATGATCACGTGGATCAACTTGTGTCTCTAGGTGTGCTCCTTGCCTCCGTATATAAAGTCTCAAAAGGGGGGGGCTGGCCGGCCATCATAGGGCGCGCCAGGAGGAGTCCTACTCCCTCCGGGAGTAGGACTCCCCCCCTTTCCTAGTTGGAATAGGATTCGTGAAGGGGGGAAAAAGAGAGAGAGGAGGAAGGGGGCGCCGGCCCCCTCTCTCCTTGTCCTATTCGGACTAAGGGGGGTAGGGTGCATGGCCCATCCCTGGCCACCTCTCCTATCTCCCACTAAGGCCCACTTAGGCCCATATACCTCCCGGGGGCTTCCGGTAACCTCCCGGTACACCGGTAAAATCCCGATTTCACCCGGAACACTTCCTATATCCAAATATAGGCTTCCAATATATCAATCTTTATGTCTCGACCATTTCGAGACTCCTCGTCATGTCCGTGATCACATCTGGGACTCCGAACAAACTTCGGTACATCAAAACTTATAAACTCATATAACTGTCATCGAAACCTTAAGCATGCGGACCCTACGGGTTCGAGAACAATGTAGACATGACCGAGACATGTCTCCGGTCAATAACCAATAGCGGAACCTGGATGCTCATATTGGCTCCTACGTATTCTACGAAGATCTTTTATCGGTCAGACCGCATAACAACATACGTTGTTCCCTTTGTCATCTGTATGTTACTTGCCCGAGATTCGATCGTCGGTATCCAATACCTAGTTCAATCTTGTTACCGGCAAGTCTCTTTACTCGTTCTGTAATACATCATCCCGCAACTAACTCATTAGTTGCAATGCTTGCAAGGATTAAGTGATGTGCATTACCGAGAGGGCCCAGTGACACCTCTCCGTCAATCGGAGTGACAAATCCTAATCTCGAAATACGCCAACCCAACATGTACCTTTGGAGACACCTGTAGAGCTCCTTTATAATCACCCAGTTACGTTGTGACGTTTGGTAGCACACAAAGTGTTCCTCCGGCAAACGGGAGTTGCATAATCTCATAGTCATAGGAACATGTATAAGTCATGAAGAAAGCAATAGCAACATACTAAACGATCGGGTGCTAAGCTAATGGAATGGGTCATGTCAATCAGATCATTCAACTAATGATGTGATCCCATTAATCAAATGACAACTCTTTGTCCATGGTTAGGAAACATAACCATCTTTGGTTAACGAGCTAGTCAAGTAGAGGCATACTAGTGACACTCTGTTTGTCTATGTATTCACACATGTATTATGTTTCCGGTTAATACAATTCTAGCATGAATAATAAACTTTTATCATGATATAAGGAAATAAATAATAACTTTATTATTGCCTCTAGAGGATATTTCCTTCACTAGCATCCCTGTTTCGGCCTCTCAAACAATAAACAGTGGCGGAAAAGTCTTGGACATCCTATGGAAAAGTCACAAAGGTGCGGAGTTAACTTCCTAGGCATCCATAAAAAAGGCCCCCTCGTGCCTCTTGCACCTGATTGATCACCTTCAGGGTGTTGGGAGTCACCAGTTTGAAGGTGGCGAGGTACCTGATCCTAATATGGTGAACAACGATGAAGGGGGCCCAACCATGATCAAAGGTGAGCCTGACATTGATAGTCCGGACCGTCACCCTTCAAGCACAACCAGTGTTCATCCTCAACACGTATTCCTCTAGGGCGGTGATCAAGTGCTTGGTCAACTCTAGTGACATCGATAGACAGTCCAACTTGGATGCAAGGATGACCTTGTAGAAGTGGGTTGGACGTCCTCATGGAAACGCCCTTAGTTCTTTGGCCTCTTGGGGGCACTGCCGAGCTCCACCACCGTCTTGCCCTTCTTGTCGGCCACACTCTCCTTGCCCTTGGAGGTGTTTCCAGAAGCGTCCTAGCCGATCTACATATATGAACATGAGATCAATGGAGTGACACATCATATATCATATATTCTTAAAAGGTCCATCTCCACTACAAGCCATTATCTCAACATGTAGCTTTACCACACCAAGTGTGCTATATCCCGCCCACCTAAATCGCTTTTACCCTCTAAAGCCCCTATTTCTCTACCACCAAACTCCACTATCTCTTCCAACCATCCATGTCTTCCACCGTCTCCTCTTCCACAACTCTCGCTCTCTCTCTCTCTCTCTCTGAGCATCACAACCGCCCCACTGCCATGAACCCCTTCCCCAACGACCCTGGATGGAGGGAATTCCTCCTTGGGTGCTTTCTCGATGACCACACCAAGTTCGCATAGACCATGTAGGTGTTCTCTCAGTTCAAGAGCGTGGGCGAGATGTATAAAGAGGTAGACATGGTGCTATTGAAGGTGATAAAGACGGAGTTGAAGAGGCTGATACCTGACCCAACCAAAGGCGCTATGTTAGTGGACATACTATGGTGGGTGATGGATGAGGTCGAGTCAGTCGATCTAAGTCAAAGAGCTAGATGGGCAAAATATAGGTCTGTTAGGGCTCCCGATGACCAGTCGGCCATCGTAGTGATGACAGCCACCATCGTTCTGAAGGGGTGGAGTAGGAGGAGATGGTGGATGATGCCAATGGCGAATCAGTCGAGCCTCGGGATGCTGGCAATCCTGAAGCAGTGGACATGGTGGTCAGGGCTCCTTAGCCATATGCAACTATACGGTGACCTTGGAGGTCAATGATTACAAGCCCTAAGGCTACCACCACGCCAAGCGTCTTGAGGCTCGTCGTGGCTAGGAAGTAGTGCTTGCTAGGATGCATTTGAACTTATGTAAGCTTTATTTACTCCGCCCTTAGTAATAAGCATAATGAATCTCGTCTGTCGTGGTTTGTCACGGCAGATGTCCTAGAGAAAGGACTTAGTCGTGGAGCCATCGCGACGGGTTAGCTTGAAGGGGTTAAAGCGGACACAAGGGACGCAAGAGAGTTTATACTAGTTCGGCCCCTTCGATGAAGGTAAAAGCCTACGTCTAGTTGTGATGGAATTGATGGGGTTTCGATGACTAGGGAGCAAACAAGCTTCGCCTATGTCTCGAGTTGTTGTCTGTTGTCCTTGAACCGCCGCCGGGTCGTCCCCTTATATACACGGGTGACGCCCGTCGGTTCACAGAGTCCCAATACCGGCTCATAGATGTGTCCGGTTTGGTCTCTACTTATTCCTAACTTACAATACAAGTTAAATACCAACGCCGGTTTACGGCTACAGGCCTTGAACCGACTATGGGCCTTGAGCCCTCATCTGCCTTCTTGGGCTTTAACATACTTAACTACTGACGAAGTTAACCCGGCCCAGATAGGCCGGTTTACGCCCAGTAGTGATATCCCCAACATTAGGCCCCAGATTGATTTGAACATGTTCATGTCAATCCTTTAGCAAAAATCTTCATCTTCAATATCTTCTTGTAGTTTGTTGAACCGCCGTGATGTCATCTTCTCTGGTCGTTGTAAACCGGCGTGACGTCACCTGTTATAAAGGACCTTAATAGGTCTGCGACAATTAAGGCGACATCTTCGTTTCCAAACCCACGGTCCCTTGATTTTCGCGCCTGACTCCTGTCCCTTGCCTTATAAATAGGACCGAAGGGTCATTTCTTTTTCCCCTCCGTGCCCTTGTGCTTCGTCTTCCTCGCGTCGCCCAGCTTCGGAGCTCCGCCGCCACCGTCAACCTCTGCATCAACCTTGGCCGCTGCATCAACCTGGGCGCACCAGAGCACCGCGGCAACCTTCCGCGTCTTTCTCATCTCCAGTAAGTCTTCTGTTCTTTTTCAACACAGATCTGCTCTAGGGTTTCATGTTCTTCTAGTGTTCATCGCCTGTTTCGTGTTCATACGATAACTCCTAGATGCATCTGTGAATACTTACTCTGTGTAGCGGTAGCTTTTAGCATCCGCCTTCAGTTTCATGCCTCAAGACCATAGATCTATATGTATCTCTGCCCATTGATTCAGTACTGTTCTTTTTTGAACCTTGAATATTTCCTTATTTTCTGAACTTGCTTTAGATCCGTCGCTGTAGAGAAGTCTTATGAAATCTGTTTTTGTAAACTTACTCATCTGCTTCAATGTTTAGACCAGGCGGTTTAACTTTGTAGAAAAAATTCCCAAACCGGTATATACCATTAGTCCCCTTGTTGAACCGCCAGATGTTGTTGCTTCATAAAACTCCGGTTTAGATAGATCTGTCTCCGGTTTAACATTGCACATACCAATGTACCTTAATCAATGCATTTTTGAACCGGGATCATCTACCTTGTAGATTTCATCATGGCCAAGCAAGTATATGAATGCAACTGGGTTCCTTCTCGCGTCACAGAGGCTCAACTGGACGATTTAGTCCTGATCGGCGCCTTAGGCAGCAAAGATACCATCCATTGGAGGGCTCCTGGCAAAGAATGCCCTCCCACACCTCAAGAAGGAGAGGTCGTCGTTTTCGTAGATCACTTAGCCCGGGGCTTTAAGCCGCCCGGTTCTAAATTTTACCGGGACGTTTTAGCCGATTTTCAACTCCACCCACAAGACACTGGTCCCAACTCTGTTACAAACATGTGTCACTTCCAAGTGCTCTGTGAGGCGTTCTTTCAAGAGGAGCCCACAGTGGAGTTGTTCAGAGACTGTTTCCATCTAAACCGCCGTACTGAGTTTTCTGATGGTTCCAATACGGAATTGGGCGTGTGGCGATTCAGAAAAGGAAAGAGGTCACATACCCTCATGCCAAGCTGCATAGCCACCCCAAAGAGTGGAATCAAACATGGTTCTATTGCAAAGACACCTCCCCTGCTGGTGAAAATCCTTTGCCTGGCTTTCGTCCGGAGCGGCTTAGCAATACACACCCCTTTCCGCAAAGGTTGACTGCCAAGGAGAGAAAGCAAATACGCTCCTCAACTGTCCAAGCTCAGAGCCTTTATGGCCAACGGTTTAACAGGGGTTGATCTCGCTCGCTGTTGGATATCATGGAGCATACTACCCCTTAGTCAGCGCTCCGGTTTGATGTGCGAGTATACTGGCAGTGTTGATGACCCACTGCGACATGCTAACATCCAGCTCACCGACGAAGAAATCACAGAGGCTGTGAACAAGATGCTGAATGAACCGGAACACATCTGTGCTAAAACCGGCCTGCTTCCCTTCTGTGCCACCAACAAACCCCAGCTGTAAGAGTTTGATTTTTCTTTTTGCTGAACCTGTTATTGATATATCTGGTCATTGTTTAATATCAGTGTCTGTGTAACCAGGGCAATGATCCGTTTTGGAGCAAGAAACTGCCGCAGGAGAAACCAGAAAAACCAGACAAACCGGAAAGATCAACCCGGCAAAAGACTAAAGCTGTGAAGAAGACTGCCCACAGGAAAAGAACCACTGCATCCTCTAATCCGGCCCCTGATGATGATGTGGATAATCCGGACCTTGAGGTAGGGCTTGACTCACTTGGCTTATTTTTCATGCATCTTATTGATGGTGATATTTGTCAGGATGATGCCGAAGCCAGCCATGCTGATGCTGC
>NC_053023.1:716232292-716267345 GCF_003073215.2 Triticum urartu
TTGGCTCGCCTATTTCTGTCTTATTCTGTGCCAAACTCGTAATTCAGATATTCATCTCTATGATCATATCATAGATCTTTTATCCTCTTGTCACGACGATCTTTCAACTTCACCCTGAAATTACTTGAACCTTTCAATAATTCAGACTCGTGATTCATCAAGTAAATATACTCAACATCTACTCAAATCATCTGTGAAGTAAGAACATAACGATATCCACTACATGCCTCAGCACTCATTGGACTGCACACATCAAAATGTATTACTTCCAACAAGTTGCTTTCTAGTTCCATTTTACTGAAACCGAGGCTTTCAGTCATCTTGCCCATGTGGTATGATTTGCATGTCTCAAGTGATTCAAAATCAAGTGAGTCCAAACGGTCCATTTGCATGGAGTTTCTTCATGCATATACACCAATAGACATGGTTCGCATGTCTCAAACTTTTCAAAAATGAGTGAGTCCAAAGATCCATCAACATGGAGCTTCTTCATGCGTTTTATACCGATATGACTTACGTGGCAGTGCCACAAGTAGGTGGTACTATCATTACTATCTTTTGGCATGAACATGTGTATCACTACGATCGAGATTCAATAAACCATTCATTTTAGGTGTAAGACCATTGAAGGTATTATTCAAATAAACAGAGTAACCATTATTCTCCTTAAATGAATAACCGTATTGCGATAGACATAATCCAATCATGTCTATGCTCAACACAAACACCAATCTCGATGGTAGAAGGAGCGTACATATTTGATTATATCAACATTGGAAACATTCATCAGCTCACCTTTAGCTAGTCTCCGTTTATTCCGCTTTTATTTCGAGTTACTAACACTTAGCAACCGAACCGGTATCTAATACCCTGGTGCTACTAGGAGTACTAGTAAAGTACACATCAACACAATGTATATCCAATATACTTCTATCGACCTTGCCAGCCTTCTCATCTACCAAGTATCTAGGGTAATTCTGCTCCAGTGGCTGTTCCCCTTATTCAGAAGCACTTAGTCTCGGGTTTGGGTTCAACCTTGGGTTTCTTCACTAGAGCAGCAGCTGAATTGCCGTTTCATGAAGTATCCCTTTTGCCCTTGCCCTTCTTGAAACTAGTGGTTTCACCAACCATCAACAATTGATGCTCCTTCTTGATTTCTACTTTTGTGGTGTCAAACATCGCGAATATCTCAAGGATCATCATATATGTCCCTGATATATTATAGTTCATCACGAAGCTCTAGCAGCTTGGTGGTAATGACTTCGGAGAAACATCACTATCATCTGGAAGATCAACTCCCACTTGATTCAAATGATTGTTGTACTCAGACAATCCGAGCACAAGCTCAACAATTGAGCTTTTCTCCTTAGTTTGCAGGTTAAGAAAATCGTCGGAGGTCTTATACCTCTTGACGTGGGCACGAGCCTGAAATTCCAATTTCAGCCCTCAAAACATCTCATATGTTTGTGCGATGTTTCAAAAACGTCTTTGGTGCCTCAACTCTAAACCGTTTAACTGAACTATCACGTAGTTATCAAAAGTGTATGTCAGATGTTCGCAACATCCACAGACAACGTTCGAGGTTCAGCACACTGAGCGGTGCATTAAGGACATAAGCCTTCTATGAAGCAATGAGGACAATCCTCAGTTTACGGACCTAGTCCGCATAATTGCTACTATCAACTTTCAACTAATTTTTCTCTAGGAACATAACTAAACAGTAGAACTAAAGCGCGAGCTACGACATAATTTGCAAAATCCTTTTGACTATGTTCAGATAATTAAGTTCATCTTATGAACTCCCACTTAGATAGACATCCCTCTAGTCATCTAAGTGATTACATGATCCGAGTCAACTAGGCCGTGTCCGATCATCACGTGAGACGGACTAGTCAACGTCGGTGAACATCTTCATGTTGATCGTATCTTCTATACGACTCATGCTCGACCTTTCGGTCTTCTATGTTCCGAGGCCATGTCTGTACATGCTAGGCTCGTCAAGTTACCTAAGTGTTTTTGCATGTGTAAACTGTCTTACACCCGTTGTATGTGAACGTAAGGAATCTATCACACCCGATCATCACGTGGTGCTTCGAAACGACGAACTGTACGCAACGGTGCACAGTTAGGGGAGAACACTTTCTTGAAATTTTAATGAGGGATCATCTTATTTACTACCGTCGTTCTAAGCAAATAAGATGTATAAACATGATAAACATCGCATGCAATCAAATAATAGTGACATGATATGGCCAATATCATATATCTTGATCTCCATCTTCGGGGCTCCATGATCATCATCGTCACCGGCATGACACCATGATCTCCATCATCATGATCTCCATCATCGTGTCTTCTTGAAGTTGTCTCGTCATCGACATGCAAGTCGTGATTCCCTTGACAAGAACATGATCAATCTCATACATCACATATATCATTCATCACATCCTTTTGGCCATATCACATCACATAGCATACCCTGCAAAAACAAGTTAGACGTCCTCTAATTGTTGTTTGCATGTTTTACGTGGCTGCTATGGGTTTCTAGCAAGAACGTTTCTTACCTACGCAAAACCAAAACCACAACGTGATATGCCAATTGCTATTTACCCTTCATAAGGACCCTTTTCATCGAATCCGATCCGACTAAAGTGGGAGAGACAGACACCCGCTAGCCACCTTATGCAACTAGTGCATGTCAGTCGGTGGAACCGTCTCACGTAAGAGTACGTGTAAGGTTGGTCCGGGCCGCTTCATCCCACGATGCCGCCGAATCAAGATAAGACTAGTAACGGCAAGCATATTGAACAAAATCAACGCCCACAACTTCTTTGTGTTCTACTCGTGCATAGAATCTACGCAATAGACCTAGCTCATGATGCCACTGTTGGGGAACGTAGCAGAAATTCAAAATTTTCCTACGTGTCACCAAGATCTATCTATGGAGAGACTAGCAACGAGGGGAAGGAGAGTGCATCTACATACCCTTGTAGATCGCTAAGCGGAAGCGTTCAAGTGAACGGGGTTGATGGAGTCGTACTCGTCGTGATCCAAATCACCGATGATCAAGTGCCGAACGCACGGCACCTCCGCGTTCAACACACGTACAGCCCGGTGACGTCTCCCACGCCTTGATCCAGCAAGGAGAGAGGGAGAGGTTGAGGAAGACTCCATCCAGCAGCAGCACAACGGCGTGGTGGTGGTGGAGGAGCGTGGCAATCCTGCAGGGCTTCGCCAAGCACCACGGGAGAGGAGAAGGACTTAGGAGAGAGGGAGGGGCTGCACCAAAGGCATAAGGGGTGTCTCAAGAGGCCCTCCTACCCTCACTATATATAGGGAGCCCAAGGGGGGGCGCCAGCCCTAGGAGATCCAATCTCCTAGGGGGCGGCGGCCAGGGGAGGTTTCCCTCCCCCCCAAGGCACCTAGGAGGTGCCTTCCCTCCTTGGGACTCTTCCTTAGGGTTTCCCCCTTACCCTAGGCGCATGGGCCATAGGGGAAGTGGCGCCCCAGCCCACTTTGGGCTGGAGTCCCTTCCCACTTCAGCCCATGGGGCCCTCCGGGATAGGTGGCCCCACCCGGTGGACCCCCGGGACCCTTCCGGTGGTCCCGGTACAATACCGGTGACCCCGAAACTTGTCCCGATGGCCGAAATAGCACTTCCTATATATAAATTTTTACCTCCGGACCATTCCGGAACTCCTCGTGACGTCCGGGATCTCATCCGGGACTCCGAACAACATTCGGTAACCATACATCCTTTATAACCCTAGCGTCATCGAACCTTAAGTGTGTAGACCCTACGGGTTCGGGAGACATGCAGACATGACCGAGACGTTCTCCGGTCAATAACCAACAGCGGGATCTGGATACCCATGTTGGCTCCCACATGTTCCACGATGATCTCATCGGATGAACCACGATGTCAAGGACTTAATCAATCCCGTATACAATTCCCTTTGTCTAGCGGTATTGTACTTGCCCGAGATTCGATCGTCGGTATCCCTATACCTTGTTCAATCTCGTTACCGGCAAGTCTCTTTACTCGTTCCGTAACACATCATCCCGTGATCAACTCCTTGGTCACATTGCGCATATGATGATGTCCTACCGAGTGGGCCCAGAGATACCTCTCCGCTTACACGGAGTGACAAATCCCAGTCTCGATTCGTGCCAACCCAACAGACACTTTCGGAGATACCTGTAGTGCACCTTTATAGTCACCCAGTTACGTTGTGACGTTTGGTACACCCAAAGCATTCCTACGGTATCCGGGAGTTGCACAATCTCATGGTCTAAGGAAATGACACTTGACATTAGAAAAGCTTTAGCATACGAACTACACGATCTTTGTGCTAGGCTTAGGATTGGGTCTTGTCCATCACATCATTCTCCTAAATGATGTGATCCCGTTATCAACGACATCCAATGTCCATGGTCAGGAAACCGTAACCATCTATTGATCAACGAGCTAGTCAACTAGAGGCTTACTAGGGACATGGTGTTGTCTATGTATCCACACATGTATCTGAGTTTCCTATCAATACAATTATAGCATGGATAATAAACGATTATCATGAACAAGGAAATATAATAATAATCAATTTATTATTGCCTCTAGGGCATATTTCCACACGCAGCACCTTTCCATTTTATACCCTTTGCTCCGTTGCCACCTGTCGGTGACCCCTTGAGCATATAAAAGGAGGCCCATGCGCAAATAGAGGGGAGCGTTCGAACACTCACGCTCGGTCTCGTTAGCTGCTGAGTGTACTGTAGCACTTCGCGCTCGCCCGAGCAAGAAATCAATACAAACCACAAAGCAGGAGTAGGGTTTTACGCATCCGTGCGGCCCGAACCTGGGTAAACTGCTCGCGTGCTTCGCCTCGATCCGCTCTTTGCACGACCTCCGCCCCCGCCGAACCGAAAGGGACTCGGTCCGCCGGTCCCATAGGTGTTCGTGGATCAGTCCCCGACATCTTTGGCGCGCCAGGTAGGGGGCGTCGAGGTTGTGTGAACCAGATCCGGCGTTCACGCGAGCTAGATCTTCATCATCTTCATCGACATGCCGCCGAAGAAGAAGGCTTCGGAGGCGGCTGCTCCGTCCGCCCCGCTACCACCGGAGCAAACGGCTGATGGGGCGGACGCCGGCGGAAGAACGGGCGTCGACGAGGGAGCTCACGGTGCTGCCAGGTCCAAGGACAAGGCTGCGCTGCCCATCGGCGGCGTAGCCGGCTCCCACAACGACCGGGCGCACTCCAAGACCTCGGCGTCCGTACATGCACCGCGCCCATCTCAGGAGGCGCGGGACCGGCAGCGTCATGGTGCTCACGGTACCATGCGTTTGCTGGACCAAGATCGAGCTGGTGGATCTCGGAGTGCTCCAGACCAGCATGCACACCAACATGCTGGCACGAGCGAGGCGGGTCGCCTGGACGGGATACTGCTCCTTCTAACATAGTTAGAAGTCCGAGCATATCCCGCTCCTCGCACCGTTCGCCACCACCACCCGCCACTGCAGCAGAAGCTTTGGCGCGAGCTCAACTGCTCCTAGACTACCCTCCAACAGCAGACAAGATCGACGACTGGAGGGCCACCATCCAGAGTCTCATCGGCTTCGCCAACGGCGACACTCAACGGCAGCCGAGCACGTCGCAGCCGTGGCAAGTCAGCCAGGCACGAGCCGGTGGCGACAAGACCGGTGGGGGTGCAACCTCTGTGCACTCTCCACCCCGAAGGCCAAGATCGCGACTCGCCGGATCCACCTCGACAGACGACTCCACCGCGTCATCGATCCGCAGAGCGCCGCGATCAGCGCCAAGTTCTTCACGAACGAACAGCAAGAAGACGCTCGTACTCGCATCGAGCGCCGAAGAGAAGCGCGACGTCAATCAGACCAGCGCGCTGGGCCCTCTGTCGACATGCATGCGCCAGGGGAACCAGGCGACTTGCCGTACGGTAGGTTGCCCTGCGTTCACTGTGAGCTGCGGCAAGTCCAGTGGCCCAGCATGAAGAATTTCAAGCCAGATGTACCAGAGAAGTACGACGGCAAGTCGCATCCGTCGGAGTTCCTCAGCATCTACACCATCGCGGTGCAGGCTGCCGGGGGCGGGACGACAAGATCCTTGCCAACTACTTCCCGCTGGTGCTCAAGCCCAACGTCAGGTCCTGGCTCATGCACTTGCCGGACAACTCCATATCCTCCTGGGCAGACCTATGCCATCAGTTTGTCGGCGCCTTTACAGGCGGCCACAAACCTCATGGCCAAGAGAGTGACCTTCATCTGCTCGCCCAGAAGGAAGGAGAGCCCCTGCGCAAGTACATTCAGAGATTCAGCCGTGTACAGCACAACATCCCAGATGTCCACCCTGCCGCGGTCATCAGCGCGTTCCATCAGAACGTGCGTAACCGCAGGATGCGGGAGGAGATGGCGATGTGCAAGATCAGAGACGTCAGTGAGCTGTATGCCCTGGCCGACAAGTGTGCACGTGCTGAGGAAGGGAGGAAACTCCCCGGAGAGAATAGGAGCAGGAGGATCTGACAGTGAGGATGCTTCCCCGGCAAAGAAAAACCGACGGCGGAACAGGAAGAAAAAAGGCAAAGATGTGCTAGTCGTTGAGCAGTCCGGCAAAGAAGGTGGCGCCCAGAAAGCCAAAGTTGGTAGCTCCGGCAAGGAGATTGCCGCATGCACCAACTGCCAGGCTGTGGCGGTCGCCGACAAGCAGGACGGCACCGACAAGCAGTACTGCAAGATTCACCGCACCAAGGGCCATGACCTCCAGAGCTGCAAGAAGGTCGAGCAGCTTGTCCAGCAACAAAAGGCTGAGTATGAACGGCGCGAGAAGGAGAGGGCCCAAGGAGGCGCTGGAGAATCTGGCAAGAAGCGTGCCGGCCGGGGAGGACGCCGCGGCAAGGCCAAGCAGCGGCAAGGAGACAGACCTCCCCGCGGCCGCGGCGAGGATGACGACGACGACGAAGACATGGATGATGTTGAAACCAGTGAGCAGGAGTTCCAGAAAGCCACAGAGGTCTTATGTGTTGACGGCGGTGCTTCTCTGCATACCTCACACCGCCAACTCAAGCAGTGGGTGCGGGAAGTCTATGCAGCAGAACCACCCGTCGAGTCACGCAAGCTTCTGAAATGGTCTAGCACGCCTATCATCTTTGATATTGAGGACCACCCTGATCGCACAACTGCGGTCAGGTGCTTGCCGATGTTGGTTTCACCAACTATCCGCAACCTCAAGGTCACTAAGATGTTAGTTGACGGTGGGGCCGGCTTGAACTTGATCTCCTCCGCTGTACTCCAGAAACTCCAGATCCCTGACAGTGAGCTCGAAGAGACCGGCACATTCCAAGGAATCAACCCGGGAAGGAGCAAGCCGAAGGGGAAGGTCACGTTGCCAGTAACATTGGTAGCGAGCTGAACTTCAGAACTGAGAGGGTCACTTTTGACGTTGCCAACATTCCATTGCCTTACAATGGGATACTTGGCCATCCAGCACTCGCCAAGTTCATGGCAGCCTCTCACTACGCATACAACATGCTAAAGATGCCAGGCCCGATAAGCGTCATCTCTGTCCCTGGCGACAAGAAGGATGCTCTTATCTGCGCCGACAAGATCTACCGGGAAGCCGCAGCCGCAACAGACCGCAAGTCACTTGCCGCTGAAGCTCCCGGGGGGAAGAAGAAGACCAAGTCCGGCAAGAGTTCTGATGCCCACTCCGGCAAGCGCACCTCTTCGGAGTGCTGCGCTGCCGTCGAGGACGCACCATCGAGCTCCACCGGCAAGTGTAAGAAGACAATGGCAGCTCCGCCAGAGACAGAAGGTGTCCGCCAAGGAGGACGGCACTGGTGGTACCTTCACCATCAGTGCCACTCTCGACCCTAAATAGGAAAGCGCGCTCATTGCTTTCCTGCGGGCGAATGTCGACGTGTTTGCATGGCAACCGTCTGACATCCCCGGTGTTCCCAGGAAAGTAATTGAGCACCACCTTGCCGTTTGTCCTCATGCGCGGCCCGTCAAGCAGAAGGTCAGGAAGCAAGCAGTGGAGCGCCAAGAATTTATTGCAGAAGAGATCAAGAAATTGGAAGCAGCAGGCCTTGTCAGAGGAGTGCTCCATCCTACGTGGTTGGCCAATCCTGTAGTCGTGCGCAAGGCAAACGGGAAATGGAGACTTTGTATCGATTTTACCGATGTTAACAAAGCTTGTCCCAAAGACCCATTTCCTTTGCCGCGCATTGACCAGATTGTTGACTCCACAGCCGGATGTGATTTGCTTTCATTTCTTGACGCATACTCAGGATACCATCAGATCTTCATGGCAGAAGAGGATGAGGAGAAGACCGCATTTATTACTCCATGTGGCACGTACTGTTTCATACGGATGCCTTTCGGTATTTAAAAAATGCTGGTTCAACATTTGCAAGAGTAGTCCATGTCGCTCTGGAGCCACAAATACACAGAAATGTGGAAGCCTACATGGATGACATAGTGGTCAAGAGCAAAGGACAAGGCAACTCTGATTCAAGATTTAGACGAGACCTTTTGCAAATCTGCGCAGATCAGCCTCAAGCTCAACCCCGAAAAGTGTGTGTTTGGAGTCCCCTCCGGCAAGCTTCTCGGGTTCTTCGTGTCTCAACGGGGGATCGAAGCCAATCCCGACAAGATCAAGGCCATTGAGCAGATTGAAGCACCAAAGCGCGTCAAGGATGTACAAAGACTTGCCGGTTGCGTGGCTGCTCTCAGCAGGTTTATCTCTAGGTCTGCTGAGCGCGCCCTGCCATTTTTCAAATATTGAAAAAGGCAGGTCCAATGAAATGGACTGCAGAAGCGGAGGCTGCGCTGCAAGACTTGAAGAGATACCTGTCCTCCCCTCCAATACTTGTCGCACCTAAGCCACAAGAGAAGTTGCTGCTGTATATAGCGGCAACCAATCAAGTGGTTAGTGCTGCGTTAGTAGCAGAGAGGGAGGCAGATGACGAGCCAAGCAACCACGGCAGGCGCATCCGGCGACAAGCACGGGGCTTCCCCGGCAAGCTCTGGTCCCGACAAAGATGGATCTGCGCAGACGCGCGAGGAGATACAGAAGAAAATGGTGCAGCGCCCAGTTTACTTTGTCAGTTCCCTTCTGCAGGGGGATAGGTCAAGGTACTCTGGCGTGCAGAAATTGCTTTTCGGCCTTCTCATGGCCTCGAGAAAGCTGCGCCATTACTTCCAAGCACATGAGATCACAGTTGTCACTCCTTTCCGCTGAAGAGGATACTACAGAATCCAGAAGGCGACAGGCAGGATTGTTGAGTGGGCACTGGAACTGTCAAGCTTTGGCCTCAAGTTTGAGAGTAACTTCAACTATCCAAAGCAGAGCATTGGCAGAATTCATAGCAGAATGGATGCCAACACCAGATGAAGAAATTCCAGAAACGAGCATCCCCGTCAAGGAAGCAAGCAAAGAGTGGCTGATGTACTTTGATGGTGCCTTTTCGCTGCAAGGCGCCGGTGCTGGTGTGCTGCTTGTCGCACCCACCGGAGAGCACCTCAAGTACGTAGTCCAGATGCACTTTCCCAGGGAGCAAGCAACAAACAATACTGCAGAGTATGAAGGCTTGCTTGCCGGTCTCAGGATCGCGGCAGACCTTGGGATCAAGAAGCTCATTGTCAGGGGTGACTCGCAGCTTGTCGTCCGCCAAGTGAACAAGAGCTATCAGAGTCCGTTGATGGAAGCCTACGTCGACGAAGTGAGAAAGCTAGAAGAGCACTTTGACGGCCTACAGATGGAGCATGTTCCAAGAGCTCAGAACGCCATTGCCGATGGCCTATCAAAGTGCGCCGCACTTAAGTTACCTGTGGAACCAGGGATCTTTGTGCTCAAGCTGACTCAACCGTCTGTAACGCCATCAACTGGACAGAGCAAGAAGAGGAAGTTGATTTCTGGTGACTATTTTCCGCGCAGAGCTTCCCGAAGCCGCCGCCAAGAAGGTCCCCAAGATCAACGCCAAGAGCGCTGAGGAGCAGTCTGCTCCGGCAAGCCCTAGGGTTTGTTCCGTTGAAGCAGAAGCTCCCGACAAGTTTTGCTCCGGCAAGCTTGCCGGGGAACGTCAAGCTCCGGCAGAGCCGCAGGTTCTCGCCGTAGAAGCGGATGTTCCCGCAGCAGCAGATTTGCCTTTAGTCCTTGTTGTCGAGCCACAAGCTCCAGCATGGGCACACGGATTGTCCATTTCCTTCAGACAGGAGAACTTCCCGAAGAGCAAGAAGAAGCGGAAAGAGTAGCCCGGCAGTCAAGTATGTACCAGTTTGTCGACAAGACACTGTACAGAAGAAGACTCAACGGTGTGAAATTGAAGTGTATTCACCGGGAAGACGGACAAAAGCTGTTGGCAGAGATACATGGAGGCATATGTGGTCACCACATTGGCGCAAGAGCACTTGTCGGCAAAGCATTCCGGCAAGGTTTCTTTTGGCCGACAGCCCTCCAGGATGCAACTGCACAAGTAACCAAGTGTGAAGCGTGCCAGTTCCATTCCAAGCAGATACACCAACCAGCTCAAGCTCTCCAGACGATCCCTTTATCCTGGCCATTTTCGGTCTGGGGGCTCGACATCCTCGGCCCCTTTCCCCGAGCAGTCGGGGGCTTTGAGTACTTGTACGTTGCAATCGACAAGTTCACAAAGTGGCCGGAAGTGGAACCAGTGAGGAAGGTGACAGCACAGTCAGCAGTCAAGTTCTTCAGGTCGATTGTTTGCCGCTTCGGGATCCCTAACAGGATAATCACCGACAACGGTACGCAATTCACGAGCCGCACCTTCATGCAGTACGTCCAAGATCTTGGCGCCAAGGTCTGCTTCGCTTCTGTTGCTCACCCGAGAAGCAACGGTCAAGCGGAGAGGGCAAATGCTGAAGTGCTGCGCGGGCTCAAGACTAGAACTTTCGACAGGCTGCACAAGTGCGGAAGAAACTGGATCGAGGAGCTGCCGGTGGATTCTTTGGTCGATCAGGACGACGCCAAATCGAGCCACTGGACAGACACCTTTCTCTCTAGTCTATGGAGCAGAGGCAGTTCTCCCCACGGAACTCGTATACAGGTCACCTCGAGTGCTCGCTTATGATGAGCTTGAGCAAGAGCAGCTGCGACAAGATGACGCGCTGCTCCTTGAGGAAGACCGTCTTCAGGCTGCTGTGCGAGCTGCTCGCTACCAGCAAGCTTTGCGCCGCTACCATAGCCGCAAAGTTAATGCCAGAAGTCTCGAGGAAGGCGACCTTGTTCTTCGGCGTGTTCAGTCCGCCAAGAATTCCAACAAGTTGACACCGAAGTGGGAAGGCCCTTACCGGGTGAAACGAGTCACTAGGCCTGGCGCTGTCCGCCTTGAGACCGAAGATGGCATTCCGGTGAGCAACTCCTGGAACATTGAGCATCTTCGTAAGTTTTACCCGTAAGGCGCGGTTGCCGGAACCTGTTCCGGCAACCACCTTTTGTACAAGTCTTGCCGCTGTTGCATGTAATCCTTTGTACAAAGCCGGGCGCAGACCCCGTGCATAAGTAAAGCTCATGTGCTCCGCACATCTTGTCAATTTCATGCTTTCTATTTTTTGCATATGATCTGACACTTTGTGCAGCACCTACTCCCCGGTAAGCAATAACGAGCCGTAAGGCTCCATATCTTTATTTTCTCTTCTTTCTTTTTTCTCAAGGAAAGGAAGGTTCCCTCGCCCACAAGTTTGCCGGGGGGAAAGGAGAAGATAATGGTATGGACCAGGCGTCGTTCAAGAAAGTTTCGCCTTGCCGGGAAGCAAACAACAGAAAAGCTAAGTTGCCAAAGTTTGAGCAATCAGATTTTTTAAATTTTAAGTTATCTCCCTTGAACGACCGCACTTTGTATGGAAAACCTGTGCGCGGAGGAACCAACTCGTAGCTAGTTGCGCCCTTACTTTGTTTCGAGTCCGCTCAACAACTTAAGTGAGCTGCAACTAGTTGCGACAAGGTTTCTTGTCGGTAGCGGCACCGCCAGCAGGCTGCTGACGTCCCGCACTCAGCGCTCGCGGCTCAGGTGCCTGCACCGGCAAGTTCCCTAAAAGCGTAGGGCAAAAACATACAAAGGGAGGAATCAAGTAAAGGGAATAACATTGCAATCATTACCCAGAATAGAGTTATATTACAAAGATAGCTTGTCGCAGCTAACAGATTGTTTTCATAACATGACAAACAGCGACAAGAAAAGAAGAAATGGGCGGCCTAATCTACGCGATCGCCCTCGATCCTCTTGATCCCGCTCACCTTGTCCACAATGGGTGCGACAAGGGCCTTGAGCGCCTCCAGATCAGCATCCGGCGGCAGGGTCTTGAGGACGTTGGTGAGGTTGAGGCCCGGATTGCGGAAGGCCACCTTCACCAACACTTTCTGAAGAGCTCCCGCGCAGATCTTGCGCGACTCGTCGGCCAGCTGCTTTGGGATCCTCTCCCGGAGTCGCTGGAGGGCCGTCGCCACGCCCTTGAAGAACAAGACGAGCTTGGCGCTGGGTTGGAGGTCTCATCAGAGGGATACCCAAGATCCTCCACCCCCAGCTGCGCCAGCTCCCTGTCAATATCTGCGGCAGCACTCACGAGGCTCTCCGTCCAGTGCTCCACATTTCCCTGAAAGCATTTCTGCGTGCGGCAACACTCTCCAGCAGCGCCCTTGTCGGCCTTGATCTCTTCTTTCAAGGCCGCCTCCTGCTCCTTGGCGCCGTCCAGCGTCTTGGTCAAAGTGGTCAGCTTCAACCCAAGATCTGCATTGGAGTCCTTGGCGGCGCTAAGCTCTTTGCCCTTCTCGGCGAGATCGACCTCTAGCTGCGCCACCTTCGTCTCCAGCTCCTTCTTGGCGGCCTCGGCAACTGCGGCAGCATCCTCTGCTTGCTTAAGGGCTCCGCCGAGTTTTTCCTCGCGCACGGCAAGCTCCTCCTCGTGAGCGTCAAGGTTGACCTTCCACTGCGCCAGCTTGCCCTCCTGCGGACAGCTTCTTCAGTGGCAAGCCGCTGTTGCTCTGACTTCAGCCTTCTCGAGGAGGAAGGCCTTCTGCTCTTCGGCGAGCTGCTCCCGCTCCTTCGCAGGGACCGGAGGGCTTCCTGGTGAACCTCGAGCTCTCCGCGCGCTTCTCGATGTCTGCTCCCGCCTTCGCACAAGCGCCTCGCGGGATTCCAGCTTGGCTTGACGCCGCGCGGTAGAGCGACAACAACTTCCGCAGCAGCCGCTCCTCCTCAGGCTCGTTGCCTGCTGCTGCCTCGGCGCGTCAACCATCGTCAGCCCAGCGGAGGCAAGCACCTCCCCGTCGAAGATCTCTCCTCGACCGGCGCCCTGGAGCTTGATGCCCAGGAAGGTTGATGAAGACGTCGTCGCCGGCCTTCAAGTAGACGCCTGGCTGGGGCTCTTCGGAGCCTGGCGCTGCGGCAGCGGCGGACGGGTCGGCGGTCGACGTAGCCTGGCGCTCCTGCGGCCTCAGGGCCGTCAGTGCGATCGCCAGACCCCTCGCCAGTTGCTGCGGCGGCAGCCTTGGCGGCCTCTGCCGGCGGGATCGCCAGCACCGGCTGCTTCGTCGGCGGCAACCTCGGTCTCCATCTGCTCCGCAGCAGATGGGTCTGACGGCCGGAAAAGGGAGAAGAGTCAAGCAAATATTCAACAAGAAGAAGATCAAAAGAAGAAGAACCCAAGGGAATTTGCAGCAAGAGGATTACTGTGCCGGGTTCTGCAGTCGTGGTCTCTGCCGTCGGGGGGCCGCTGGTGCTGTCCCTTGCCGGAGAACCCTCCCTTCCGGAGACTTCTCCCTTACCGGAAAGCTCTCCCTTGCCGGAGAGCTCTCCCTTGTCGGGGGATCCTCCCTTAGCTCTGGTGGGGCTGCTCTGCTCCTACACAAACCAGCAGTTAGATATCAGCAAAGACAGAGTATCCATGCGCACCTCACAGCGGAAAGCGAACCATATACTTATGCTGGGGGCTGCTTTGGAGAAAAGTTGCCGGGTCCGACAAGGTTGTCTCGGGCGCACCCCCTGCTGTCGCAGTAGGTTCGTCCTCGATGACAATCACCGGGACCTTGGCCCTCTTTGCTGCTCTCTGGGCCAGAGTCCTAAAGAGGAACAAGTTCAGAGAAAGCAAATGAGACACAAGACAAACAGCAAGGATGAAGAACTGCAAGTATAGCAAGGGAATCTTACTCTTCTTCTTCTTCCTCGTCGGAGCTGAACGCGGAGAAGTCGAAGTCCGGCTCACGTCCGGCGTGAGGAGGCGGAGGAGTGGCTTCCCTTGGCCACTTGGCGGGAACAGTGGCGGTGGTCTGCGACGACCCCGCTCCAGTTGTCGCCGCGCATGAGAAGCGGCAGGAGCAGAAGCGGTGGTCCTGGAGGACCCCGCTCCAGTTGCCGCTGCAGCGTGAGATGCTCCCGCGGCAACAGTGCTTGCCGCGGTGGAGCGTGTCGCGCGGCGCGGCGGCTGTTGACTCGCTTGCCGCTCCGCTACGTCCCGGCCTTGCGGAGACGCCTTCTTGGTGGGGATGGAGGCTCTGCTTGCGGCGAGCTGTCTGAAGATGAGGAGGAAGACGAGTTGATCTCCAGCGAGCCGCTCGTATCCTTGGCGGGCTCGCTCGACTCGACGTTATGCCCGGCAAGCTCTTTCTCGCCGGCAGGCTCCCTCGCTCGGCACGGCTTGCCGCCTCTGCTGCCTCTGCCTCCTCCACGGTGAATCCAAATTCGCCCGCGGCTGCGGCTGCCGCCGCCTCTTCCAGCCTAGTGGCGATGAGTGCCATCTCCGCATCGGTGGTGTCGCGGGTGAGGCTATCCTTCTCGTCGGAGCGGATCGGCACTTCTACCAAGTCATCGAAGAATTGCTGCACGACGTCGTCGCAGGCTCTTGCCAAGTTGGGACAATTCCATGCGAGTCGCACAGCGGCATCATTGCACGGATGCGGTCGAGCGCGGAGTTGTTGCACAGCGGAACGACACCCCCCGGCAACCTGAACACTTCGGGATGTTGGGTCGTACTTGAACAGCTCCTGGAGCATCGCGTTGAGCTCCAGAACAGTGAAGTTGAAGTTGAGGCCCGGCGCAGCCTCATGATATCGCCGCATTCTTGAATTCCCAGGCGGGTCTCCCCCGTTCCTCCAGGGGGGCGATGCGGCGACGAAGAAAATCTGCGCCAACATCGCCTACAGTGAGCCCGGCAAGCCTGAGGCGTAGGATCCGGGTGACGGCAATCTTCATCCTATCGTCTTCTGGGGCCACGTCACTCCAATCGCTGCCGCGTGCTACTGGGGTTTGGCGCCGGGGTAAACGGCTGCGGGTTCTCCTCGTCAATCCAGCACCAGTCTGCTCTCCATTCCTCCCACTTGCCGCGGAACTCTCCCTCCAGATAAGTTTCCTTCTTGCCGGCCCTTGAGATCCAGGCGATTCCGCCGGATAAAGGCTCTCCTCTCTCTACCCGGGGTATAAAGAAATGGCGAAAGAGGGCTACATTGGGATGGACTCCGACAAAGTTTTCGCAGAGATGCGCGAAAACTGCCATGGTCAGAACGGCATTGGGGGTGAAGTCAAGGAGGTGGACCTCGTAGGTGTTCATGATATCGCAGAAGAATTCAGAGAAGGGCGGGCAGAGCCCGCAGTAGAAGAACAAGGCGAAGAAAGGGTATCCGTTCGGAGCCTTCTTCCAAGCGGCGGCGGGAAGTACTCGTGCGCGGGTGCGCCCGCGTCTCCGTCGACCAGAAGAGGTAGTAGTTCTCCCTCAGCTCCTTCGCGGCGAGCTTGGGGGGGGAGAACTGCCCGCTCCTTCGCAGCGCCGCAAGCCGCTGCGCCTCGGTCGTCTTCACAGCCTTCCCCTTGTCGGCTTTCGGAGCCATGGCGGAAGTGGTGGAGGAGATTGACGGCGTTGGTGGCGCTGGTGGCGATGGGGGGCGGGGCGCTGCTCTCCTTCGGCTTTGGGAAGATGGGGGAGCGGCGGAGATTTCCGAGATTGAAGCAGCAACCAGCGGATGGGCGAACTACCCCTGTTTCCCCTGCTTATAAGGAGGGAGGGGGCGGACGTTCCGCTCTTCCGAATAAAGAAACCCCCCACGATCTCTCCCACGGCGCCGCATTCAACGCGTGCCGTTCGGGGAGGGCGCGGTGGATACGGGGAGAGATACGGCGTAACCTAGGCCGCGCGTGCCCGTGCCCTGTTTTGGGCCTGGCCCAACAGCGCTCGGCACCGTGTATGCCCAGGCCCGGGGCCTGTCGGTGTACTAGAGTAGGGGTACCCTAGTATCCCGAACTTGTGCACGGGCAGTCGCAGCATCCCGCGGCAAGGCTTACCGGGTGACCGCCAAGGGTCCTCCGTGGTTCCTTTGGAGCCATTCAAGAACAAAGTATCCAAGTCAAGACCCCGGCAAGAGGAGCTTGCCAGGAAGGCCAACCAAGGCATCCTCAAGACCTCGGCAAGAAGAGCTTGCCGGGAAGGCCAACTAAGGCATCTCAAGGAACTTGCCGCGATGCGCCACGCGTCCCGGCAAGGCCCGGTGAGCGACAAGCTCCCGGACGCGACAAGACAACGACCGCGACAAGGCGCTTGCCGCGGCAAGCCACCACTCTGTGCCCGCGCTCCAGCACATCCACCAACGTGTCGCTCTGGGACCCTTCCAGGCGTGCGTGGCGGGCGGCTGTGCAGCCAGCGGTGCGCAGTGGCGAGCGGCGCTGACAAAATTGCCATCATGGCGAGCGGTGGCGTCCCTGATGGTCCCTGTTACACTGTTTAGGCGACGCAGACAGGCATTTAAGGCCTTGTCCCCTACCGTCAGGGGTTAGGTATGATACACTGTAGCAGGTAGTTGTACCAACCGCAGACCTTTCCATTTTTTACCCTTGTCTACGTTGCCACCTGTCGGTGACCCCTTGAGCATATAAAAGGAGGCCCATGCGCAACGTAGAAGGGGGTTGGAAAAAGAGAACACTGAGGCTCGGTCTCGTTAGCTGCTGGGTGTGTACTGTAGCACTCCACGCTCCCGAGCAAGAACTCAATACAAACCACAAAGCAGGAGTAGGGTTTTACGCATCCATGCGGCCCGAACCTGGGTAAACTGCTCGTGTGTTTTTGCCTCGATCTGCTCTTCGTGCGACCTCCGCCCCCGCCGAACCAAAAGGGACTCGGCCCGCCGGTCCCATAGGTGTTTGTGGATCAGTCCCCCGACAACCGCCTAAACCCACTCCGAAGAAGAGGGGTATATTATATCCCAGTCCTGAAGATATGCAAGAGGCAAAGAAATCTATGAAGGAAAAAGGTATTAAAGCCGAAGATGTTAAAATTTTACCTCCTATTGAAGAAATACATGGGCTTGATACACCACCACTGCCTAAGGTGGTAGAGGTAAATTCTCTTATGAAATTCAATGATAATGACAATCCTCACAATATGCATCCTAGTCAATGCCTTTATGAGTTTGAAAACTATATTAGAAAACAGGATCACTCCAATGCAAATGTTATGAAACAATTGAAAGACAATCCTGATATGATTGCTCGCTTGAGTGAATTGTTATTTAGAATATCAAATGATGTTAGAGGTGTTGGAAAGCATGCTTCTATGGTTCAAACCCAGTTAGAACAAGTTGCTAAATCTCAAAGCGAGTTGCTTGATGAAATGAATAATAATATGCATGACTTTGCGGTTAGAGTTGCAACTAGAGGAGGTAAAATGACTCAGGAATCACTTTATCCTGAGGGACACCCAAAAAGAATTGAACAAGATTCACGAAGAGCCAACACTAGTGCACCTAGTTCTTCTAAAAAGAAAAATAAAAATGATAGGACTTTGCATGCTCCTAGTGAACCTGAAATAGAGAAACCTCCTGATAATAATAATAAAGTTTCTATCTCTGATGCTGAAACTCAGTCTAGTAATGAACACTCACCTAGTGACAATGAAAAATATAATGTTGATGTTCATGAAGACTCTCAACCAAATAATAAAAAACTAGACAATGATGTTGAGATAGAACCAGCTGTTGATCTTGATAACCCACAACCTAAGAACAAAAGGTATGATAAAAGAGACTTCATTGCTAGAAAACACGGTAAAGAAAGAGAACCGTGGGTTCAAAAACCTATGCCTTTTCCACCTAAGTCAACTAAAAAGAATGTTGATGAAGAATTTGAACGCTTTGCTGAAATACTGAGGCCAGTCTTTTTGCGTACTCGCTTGACTGAAATCTTGAAAATGCCTCCTTATGCAAAGTATATGAAAGATATCGTCACAAATAAGAGAAAAATACCGGAAACTGAAATCTCCACTATGCTTGCTAATTATACTTTTAAAGATGGAGTAACTAA
The DNA here is from genome assembly GCF_003073215.2 of Triticum urartu. Taxonomy (NCBI): domain Eukaryota; kingdom Viridiplantae; phylum Streptophyta; class Magnoliopsida; order Poales; family Poaceae; genus Triticum; species Triticum urartu. The sequence goes on from NC_053023.1 coordinate 716,250,605, forward strand.
AAAACTTAGAGATCCGGGAATACCAACTATACCTTTCTCTATCAAAAAGAATTATGTGAAAACTGCTTTGTGTGATTTAGGAGCTGGTGTTAGTGTTATGCCTTTCTCTTTATATAAAAGACTTGATTTGAATAAAATCACACCTACTGAAATATCTTTGCAAACGGCTGATAAATCAACTACCATACCTACCGGTATCTGTGAGGATGTGCCCGTTGTTGTTGCTAATGTTACTATTTTGACTGACTTTGTTATACTTGAGATGCCTGAGGACAACAATATGTCGATTATCCTTGGTAGACCCTTCTTGAATAATACAGGGGCTGCTATTTATTGCAATAAAAGCAAGGTCACTTTTCATATCAATGGTAATGAGAATACGGTGCACTTTCCGAAGAAACAATTCCATGTGAATGGTATTAATGTTATTGAAAAATCTCCGACAATCACTATTGGAAGTTTTCAAGTACCTCACCTACTGTCAAAAAGAAATATGGAAATGCTATTGTGGGGACATTCATATCCCCATTGAGGTAACCTAGTGATTTATGAAAGTTCTTTGGTTTCATGCTAATCGAAAGTGGTTGTTAATAAGACTTGATCAACCTTATTAATGGATCATTTTTGAACGGTATGAGGTTGATGAATTTAGTAAGCACTACTTTCTGTCCCTACTTTTTATCCTCTGTTTTTATTAGTTAAATAAAATAAAATGCCATGTTTTGTCTGTTTTCTGATTTTCCCGTGCAATAAAAAATGACCCAAAAATAAAAGTTCTCATAATACCCTGAAAACTTAATACGATTTTTTCCGAATATTTAAGAATTTTTGGTGCAAATAACATTAGAGGGAGGTGCACCCTGGCGGGTTTTGGTCCCCACGTGGGCCCCCTCACTTATCTCTTCATACCACATCATCACCTACCTCCAGAAAAAAATCTCCATTGCTCTCTCTCCCGTGCTCTTGCTCTCAAACCCGCGGATTTCGATCTCTTTGCTCGAAGCTCCGTTTCCGAAATTGTTTCGGGAGATTGTTGTTTGGTATGTGACTCCACCATTTCTCTAATTAGTTTTTGTTTTAGTGGTTTATATTTTGAATAATTAGCTACTCTTGGTGGTGCTGTAGATGAGCTTGCATGTTGAATTCTTAGTGCTCTAAGTAGTTTGAATGCTTGCTTTGGCCTCTATGTATCCCTATGAGTAGTTGGTATCATTTTTGTGAAGTTCTGTTGACAAAATTTTGTGGGCTAATAAATTTCAGAATTTTGTTCATAGGAAAACCATGAATTTAGGGAGTTTGGCTCCAAGAAGAACTCCAAGGGTGTTATTGGGGAGTCATCTGATAGTGATCTCCATCCTCGGAGGTTGGCTGAGGTATGGCTATGTGAATGGCCGCACACCCCATTCCTGGAAGAGGCTGGAATCCTTAAGGAGTTCATGCAATATGCTGCTAATGCCGGCCTCACCGACTTCATCACAGATGAGTGTGAACAGCACCAAATCCTCACAAACATCTTTGTTCAGAGCTTTGCTTTCTTGCCTAGGAATAATCCTCCTGAAGTGAGCTTTGATTTATATGTTGAAAACCATTAGATACCACTTACTGAATTTTGTGACATATGCATGATCTCTTCTGATGGGAGCTTGGCCGAGGCTAGACCGGCTGGGTTTGAGGCCTTTTATCGCACTTTGATAGTGGGAGATGAGAGAGGGGTGTCAGCTACCACTGCCGCTGGCTTGCATTTTCCTGATGTTCATTACTTTGCACTTTTCATTGCAAAAAGCTTGCTTGCTAGGGAGAAGGTGCGAGCACTTAGCTTAGAGGGCGACAACACTTATAGCATGGGAGCTATTGTGGCTCGTCGCCTCCATCTTATTAAATCTCAGGGTAAAATCCATGGTGGGATTTATGCTACTCGCTTGGCGGCCCACTTTAATGTTGGAATACGCCCTCACGATTACCCTCTGACCAAGGTTTATCTAGACCGTGCAGCCATGGAACACCATCATTTTCTTGCACAGGATTATCCTAACATTCCCATTCCTTATAACCTGGTCCTTAGTGTTGAAACTCGTGATATTATTCCATTGCTTGCCCCTGCCTTGTTTGATTTTGTTGCCAGGGGTGGATATAAGATCATGCCTGCACACATCATCGCCTGCCGGAACGCTTAGGCTGTTGCAGAGGTAGAGGAGGAGCCTCTGCAGTGGGATCAGTGGATGCCCGCTCCTCAGTACCCCTACTACCATCCAGATTTCTGATCGACTACCAAGTTAGGCCAAAAATCCTAAGCTTGGGGGAGTACGTGTTTCTCACCGACATTACATTCATGTTTACTTATTCATCTAGTCGGTGTTCACACTTTTTCATTGTATCATCCATGTTTAAATTTTATTTTTCTTGCTTTCTTCTTGTGTGTTTGAAAAACTTTAGAAAAACCAAAAGAATAGTTGTAGCTAGTTTATTTTCCATGCATGCTTAGCTGTAGTATTAAAAAGAAAATCCAAAAAGATTTCCTTGTTCTTCTTTTGCTTGTTGGGAGCTTTCCCGTGTAAATAGTTTTTTTCTCATTTTTGCTTTTCCCTTTTATTTGCTTGTTCAAGAAAACCAAAAACTCCAAAAACATTTCAGTGTGTTTCTCTGAATTTCTTTTCCTTTTATTCGAGTTGTGCCAAGGAGAAGACCACGATGAAAATGTTGAGTGGCTCTCATATGAATAATTCTTAAACTAATAAAGAGCCCATTTTACCTTGTCTTCTCTTGTTGAATAAAATGTTTTGTAGATTCTAGCTTAGTCCATGGCACTCTTGCACTATTATTATTTTCACATCGTTTGGTCGTGCAAGTGAAAGGCAATAATGATGATGTTCGATGAACTGGCCGTGGCAGAGAGAAACTGGTATGAACTCGACTTGTTCTATTTGTGTAAATATGTTTAATCTAGTATCCATGATTCAACCCATTATGATTAAACATGTTTGCAGTGACAATTAAAGATTATAGTTTCTCATGCCATGCATAAGTAGCTGGGAGTGAATATTTTTTTTCAAGAAAACGCAAGAAGAGCTTGCATTTCATTGCTTTGGAAAGAAAGGAAGTTTCGGTTACAATCCTCCTAGGAGGGAATTACAGTGCTTGGGGCATATCAATGCATGTCCCGGGTTTGCAGCAAGATGGCACGAAGCCCTAGGGCACCGGCTCTGGCCCAGAGGGAGGCCTCATCTTTGATCTTCGTGAGTAGGTCGGTTGTCGAGGGCTGGCCTCTATTGAAGACGCAGTCGTTGCGGTGCTTCCATGTCATCCATGGGATGAGGAGGGTCGTGGAGGCGAGGCCCTTGCGCATGGGCATTGGGGTGTCATGTCGCGTCGTGCGCCACCAATCATTGAGGGAGATCTCTCTGTCGGGCCTGGTGAAGGGGCAGGCGAGGGTGAGGTGGTGCATGGTCTCGGGGGCTTGGTCGCAGAGGAGGCATTGTGCGGGGTGCTGCAGGCCGCGGCGGGCGAGGCAGTAGACTGTCCAACACCAGTCCAGGCAGGTGAGCCAGTGGAAGAAATAGACCCGCGGGGGTGCCCAGTTCTTCCAGGTGAGCTTCCATGCGTCGCAAACCATGGAACTGTTGAATGTAGCGAGGTAGGACGATTTGGCGGAGTAGACGCCGCTTGTTTTCCACTTCTAGGTGAGGCGGTCTTGCTCGGTGGAGAGGGTCGTGGCGTTGATAGCCTGCCAGAGCTGTAAGTATTGCCCAAAATCTCATGTATGACGATCATGTCATGTATGTCCCATGCCCACTGGTTGGCATGGAGTCTGTCGGCGACGGTCCTGAGTTTGCGGCAGCGCTTGGGGATGGAAGCCTAAAGGAGCGACACGATCTCGCAAACAGAGCGCCTGTCAATCCATCGATCTTCCCAGAAGAGGGCCTCCGTGTCGTTCCCGATTTGCATGGTGGTTGATGCGAAGAAGAATGCGCGCTCCTCGGCAGTGAACTGTAGGTCGAGGCCGGCCCATGCTCTGGTGTTGTCCGTGCAACTGAACCAGAACCAGCGGGTGCGGAGCACGAGGTTGGTTCGGCCGAGGTCGCGCATGCCGAGGCCACCGAGCGAGAGTGGCCTAGCGACGCGTTGCTAGTTGACATAGCAGTGGCCTCCATTTGCCTCCGCGCGTCCAGCCCATAGGAAGCCTCGCTGAATTTTCTTGAGTGCTCAGATGGTCTTCTTGGGGGGCGCAAGAGCGAGGAGCTGGTGAATCAGAATTGCGTTGAGGATGGCCTTGACGAACGCGAGGTGGCCGGCTTTGTTCATGAGATGCGCCTTCCAGGTGGGTAGCATGTCGGCTGTTTTGTCGACGACAGGTTGCAGTTGTGCGGCCGTCGGGCGATGCAGAGTTAGGGGAATGCCCAGATAGGTGATCGGGAACTAGGGAAGGGGGCACCCAGCAGGTTGACAGCGGGCGCGACGTCGTCAGCGGTGCGTCGGATCAAGGTGGCGGAGCTTTTGGCATAGTTGACGAGGAGGCCTGAAGCTCGGCCGAAGAGCAGCAGGATGCTCTTGACGATAGTGATGTCGCCAATGGTGGGGTGGCAAAATAGGATCACGTCGTCCGCGTAGAGGGAGACCGAGGGGACCGGGCGCCGGGGGTGCAGCCGCTGCAGGACGCCCAGCTCCGTGGCACGGCGGAGGAGGCGACCGAGTGTGTCGACAGCGAGGACGAATAGCTGTGGAGACACGGGGTCGCCCTAGCGGAGGCCACACCGGTGCTAGATGGTGGGGCCAGGGTCTCCGTGATGAGCACCTTCATGCTGCCGAGGAGAGCAAGATGGCAAGCCATTCCACGAAGCAGGAGCCAAAGCCGTACTGCCGGAGGACCTTGAATAAGAATGGCCAGCTGATGGTGTCGAAGGCAGGAGCCAGGTCCAGCTTCAGGAGGGCGCGAGGGGCCCCGAGCTAGTGCAGGAGGCGTGCGACTGGCGCACGAGGATGAAGTTGTCGTGCAAGCTGCGCCTGGATGAACGCGTTCCGGCAAGTGCTGACGAGGCTGCAGAGCTTCGGCGCGAGGCGGAGCGAAAGAACCTTGGCGAAGATTTTGGCGACGAGGTGAATTAGGCTTATGGGCCTAAAGTCGCCAAGGCCGCATGCGTCCGCAAGCTTCGGGAGCAGGGTGAGCAGAGCCTGATTGAGGGAGCAAAAGCCTCGGCCGCGCATCTCGTACAGCCACTGGAAAATGTCAACGAAATCTTGCCGGACAATGGGCCAGCACGCATGCAAGAACTCGGCGGTGTAGCCGTCCGGGCCAGGAGCCTTTCGAGCAGGGAAGCGCTTCACCGCGTTCCAAATTCGTCGACGTCAAAGGGGGCGTCGAGGTTTGTGGGTGTGATCAGCTTAGTGAAGGCGAGGTTGCAATCGTGGGGCGTCTCGCGGCCGAGGAGGGCGTCGAAGTGTGCGTAGGCCGCGGCCGCCATGTCACAGGGGGCGGATATCGGGGCGCCGTCCACTGTGAGGCTGTGTATCTGATTCTTCTGCCGATGATACATGCATTGTCGGTGGAAGAATGATGTGCTGGCGTCGCCATCCTTGAGAGTCGCAATGTGGCGCGCTGTCAAGCGATGGTGCGCTTGAGAAGAGGCAAGGCCGAGGTAAGACCTTGATATGCCGCCAGGAGCCAGTTTTCGTGCGGGGACAGGGGGCGGCTCTCCTGTGCTGTGTCCAGCCTGAGAAGGAGTTCCCTGGAGATTGCAAGCTTGAGGCGAACGTTGCCAACAGTTCGCGTGCTCCAGCTAGTAAGCTTGCACGCGGTGTTTTGCATGCACCACATGAGCCGCCGAAAGGGGTCGTCGTCATGGACGGAGTGCCAGGCGCCCGCCACAATGACGTGGAATCAATCCAATCGCGTCCAGAATTCCTCGAAGTGCAATCATCGATGACCTGGCGGCATCAGTTTGAAGTCAAGTGATGACCCACAAGTGTAGGGGATCTATCGTAGCCTTTTTGATAAGTAAGAGTGTCGAACCCAACGAGGAGCAGAAGGAAATGAGAAGAAGTTTTCAGTAAGGTATTCTCTGCAAGCACTGAAATTATCGATAACAGATAGTTTTGTGATAAGGTAATTTGTAACGGGTAACAAGTAGTAAAAGTAAATAAGGTGCGGCAAGATGGCCCAATCCTTTTTGTAGCAAAGGACAAGCCTGTACAAACTGTTATATGAAGGAAAGCGCTCCCGAGGACACATGGGAATTATCGTCAAGCTAGTTTCATCACCTTCATATGATCGCGTTCGTACTTTGATAATTGATATGTGGGGGACCGGTGCTTTGGTACTTCCCTTAGTGGACAAGCATCCCACTTATGATTAACCCCTATTGCAAGCATCCGCTAACTACAATAGAAGTATTAGGTAAACCAAACCATAGGCATGAAACATATGGATCCAAATCAGGCCCCTTACGAAGCAACGCATAAATAGGGTTTAAACTTGTGTCACTCTAAGCAACACATCATCTACTTATTACTTCCAATGCCTCCCTCTAGGCCCAAACAATGGTGAAGTGTCATGTAGTCGATGTTCACATGACACCACTAGGAGGAAAGACAACATACAATCTCATCAAAATATCAAACGAATACCAAATTCATGACTACTTATAGCCAAGACTTCTCACATTGTCCTCAGGAACAAACGTAACTACTCACAAAAACATAATCATGTTCATAATCAGAGGGGTATTAATATGCATAATGGATCTGAACATATGATATTCCACCAAGTAAACCAACTAGCATCAACTACAAGGAGTAATCAACACTACTAGCAACCCACAGGTACCAATCTGAGGTTTGGATACAAAGATTGGATACAAGAGATGAACTAGGTTTGAGATGAGATGGTGCTGGAAGATGTTGATGGAGATTAACTTCCTCCCGATGAGAGGACCATTGGTGATGACGATGGTGATGATTTCCCCCTCCCGGAGGGAAGTTTCCCCGGCAGAACAGCTCTGCCGGAGCCCTAGATTGGTTCCGGCCTCTGTGCGGCGGAGTTTCGTCCCGTGAGCTTGCTTTATGATTTCCTCGGACGAAAGGCTCCATATAGCCAAAGATGGGCATCAGAGGGCCACCAGGGGCCCCACGAGGGCAGGGCGCGCCCCCACCCTCGTGGACGGTGGGTGGTCCCCCTCTGGTACTTCTTTCGCCCAATATTTTATATATTCTGAAAATAATTCCCGTGGAGTTTCAGGACTTTTGGAGATGTGCAGAATAGATCTATATATTTGCTCCTTTTCCAGCCCAGAATTCCAGCTGCCGGCATTCCTCCCTCTTCATGTAAACCTTGTAAAATAAGAGAGAATAGGCATTAAAAGGTATTGTGACATAATGTGTAATAACAGCCCATAATGCAATAAATATCGATATAAAAGCATGATGCACAAAATGGACGTATCAACTCCCCAAGCTTAGAACCTCGCTTGTCCTCAAGCGAAAGCCGAAATTTAAAAATATGTCCACATGTTTAGAAGATAGAGGTGTCGATTAAATAAAATACGGACATGGGCATCATGATCATTCTTTAGAACAACAACATATATTATATATATTTGTCATATGATCTCCTATCTAAAGTAAACAATTCATTCACATTTCAAGTATGAATCAGAAACTTCAGAAAACTAACAAACTATAATCTCAGTCATTGAAGCAATTCAATTTATCATAACATAGGAAAGAGTCAATATTAAGAGCTTTTCAGCAATCACATACTCACCATCATTTAGTCTTTCACAATGCTAACACTTCACGCAATATTTATGGTTATGGAGTTTTCAATCGGACACAGAGAAAGATAGGGGCTTATAGTTTTTGCCTCCCAACCTTTTAGCCCAAGGGTAATGTCAACAATAATAGTTCATGAAAACTCACATCCAATTAGCTATATATATCAGGATCTTTCCAACACATTGTTCTTGCCAAAGGATAAAATGTAAAAAGGAAAGGTGAAGATCACCATGACTCTTGCATGAAGTATAAGACAAGAATAAAAGATAGGCCCTTCGCAGAGGGAAGCAGAGGTTGTCATGTACTTTTATGGTTGGATGCACAAAATCTTAATGCGAAAGAACGTCACTTTATATTGACACTTGTGATATGGACCTTTATTATGCAGTCTGTCGCTTTTATTTCTTCCACATCACAAGATCGTATAAAGCTTATTTTCTCCACACTAATAAATCATACATATTTAGAGAGCAATTTTTATTGCTTGCAACAATGACAACTTACTTGAAGGATCTTACTCAATCCATAGGTAGATATGGTGGACTCTTATGGAAAAACTGGTTAGGGGATATTTTGAAGCACAAGTAGGTATCTCTACTTGGTGCAAAGAATTTGGCTAGCATGAGAGGGAAAGGCAAGCTCAGCATTTTGGATGTTCCATGACAATATAATTTATTTTAGATGTAAGAAAACATAACCCATTACGTTGTCTTCCTTGTCCAACATCAACTCTTTAGCATGTCATATTTTAATGAGTTCTCACAATCATAAAACATGTCCAAGATAGTATATTTATATGTGAAAACCTCTCTTTCTTATTACTTCCTATTAATTGCAACGATGACCAAAACTATGTTTGTTCTCAACAATTTTTATTCATCATACTCTTTATATGTGAGCATTACTCTCCATAAGATCCACATGATCCCTTTATTTCTCTCTATTTCTTCTCTTTTATTTTATTCTATTCTCTCAAGATCATAGCAAAATATATTCAAGCCCTTGAATCACACACTTTATTATATATAGCTCACGGACTCGATTACATAGAAGGATCATAAAGCTAAACTCACAACTAGATCATACTAAAACTTTATTCTACTAGATCAAGATATTACCAAAAGGATCGAACTAAGAAAAACAGTAAAGATTAAAGTGATGGTGATACGATACCGGGAGCACTCCCCCAAGCTTGGCAGTTTCCAAGGGGAGTGCCCATACCCATGTGTTTATGTCTCCTTCTTCGGGGGTGGTGATGTGATATTCTTGGCGATGATGCCCCTCAGGATACGATTCTCTTCCTCGAGCTTATTGACTTGCTGCTTGAGGTCCATTATTTCCTTACAGAGCTTGCCTGTGATGGCTAAGGCTCCTTTCACCCAAGGATGTTGCATAGCTGTAGAAGAACAAGTAACACTCTTTTTCATATTTTAATAAGAAAGAAATCTAACATTGGAAGGGATGACCGAGTTTGGAATAGCTGAGCTCTGTAGTTCCCCCATCATGAATCCGGCTCGGAAACGAGAAGTAACTTATTCATCCTCTTCCATGGCATCTATCCTTTTCAAGTCAGCCTCCATCTCTTCCTCGGTTGATGGCCCAAAGTGGTCAGCATTGCAGTTTGCTCTTGGCCCCGGTGTCGGATGGGACACGTGACTCTCCCCGACTAACTCTTGGGAAGATATCTTGCTCTAAATATGCAGCAGAAATAGCTCAAAACAAAAACAGAGGATTTTTGCGTGGTACGGTGGTCAAAACCTTCGGGAGATTATATAATGAATTTTTACCGACCAAAAGAAGTATCGTGCAAGAAAATGGAGTCCGGAGAGCACACGAGGTGCCCACGAGCCAGGGGCGCACCCAGGGGGGTAGGGCGCACCCTCCACCCTCGTGGAAGCCTCGTGTCCTTTCCGGTCTACTTCTTATTTTCCTATTTATTAAATATTCCAAATCAGAGAAAAATTGCCATTAGAACTGTTTTGGAGTCGGTTTACTTACCGTACCACATACCTATTCCTTTTCGGAGTCTGAAACATTCTGGAAACTGTCCCTTATGTATTCCTCCGGGGTTACGGTTTCAATAACATTAGTTTCAACATTTATAGGATTACCTGAGATATAATGTTTGATTCTTTGACCGTTCACCACCTTCGGATTTGTGCCTTCGAAGTTGTTGAATTTTATAGCACCGGAACGGTAGACCTCCTTGATGATGTAAGGACATTCCCATTTAGAGAGGAGTTTGCCTGCAAAAAATCTTAAACGAGAGTTGTATAACAATACATAATCACCTACATTAAACTCACGTTTTTGTATCCTTTTATCATGCCATCTTTTGACTTTTTCTTTCAATAGTTTGGCATTCTCATAGGCCTGGGTTCTCCATTCATCAAGTAAGCTAATGTCAAAAAGCCTCTTCTCACCGGCAAGTTTAAAGTCATAGTTGAGCTCTTTAATAGCCCAATATGCCTTATGTTCTAATTCAAGAGGTAAGTGACATGCTTTCCATAAACATTTTATACGGAGACATACCCATAGGATTTTTATATGCAGTTCTATAGGCCCATAATGCATCATCAAGTTTCTTGGACCAATTCTTTCTAGATCTATTAACAGTCTTTTTCAAAATTAATTTAAGCTCTCTATTACTAAGTTCTACTTGACCACTAGACTGTGGATGATAAGGAGATGCAATTCTATGATTAACATCATACTTAGCAAGCATTTTACAAAAAGCACCATGAATAAAATGTGAACCACCATCAGTCATTAGATATCTAGGGACTCCAAACCTTGGAAAAATAACTTCTTTAAGCATCTTAATAGAGGTGTTATGATCAGCACTACTAGTTGGAATAGTTTCTACCCACTTAGTAACATAATCAACAACAACTAAAATATGTGTATACCCATTAGAGGAAGGAAAAGGTCCCATATAATCAAAGCCCCAAACATCAAATGGTTCAATAACAAGTGAATAATTCATAGGCATTTCTTGATGTCTACTAATATTACCAATTCTCTAACATTCATCACAAGACAAAACAAACTTACGAGCATTCTTGAAGAGAGTAGGCCAATAAAAACCGGATTGCAATACCTTATGTGCAGTTCTTTCCTAGCATGGTGTCCTCCATAAGCCTCGGAGTGACACTTGCGTAGGATTTGTTCCTGTTCATGCTCAGGTACACAACGTCTAATAACACCATCTACTCCTTCTTTATAAAGATGTGGGTCATCCCAGAAGTAATGTCTTAAATCATAGAAGAACTTTTTCTTTTGCTGGTATGTGAAACTAGGTGGTATAAATTTAGCAACAATATAATTAGCATAATCAGCATACCATGGAGCAGTACGAGAAGCATTTATGACAGCTAGTTGTTCATTAGGAAAGCTATCATCAATAGGTAGTGGGTCATCAAGAACATTCTCTAACCTAGACAAGTTGTCTGCACTCTCAGCTCTTTCCTTATCTAATTTTTGCATAAAGAAAGGTGAGAAAGCCCCGTTGCAGACAACTTATCTAGGTTAGAAGAATGTTCTTGATGACCCACTACCTATTGATGATAGCTTTCCTAATGAACAACTAGCTGTCATAAATGCTTCTCGTACTGCTCCATGGTATGCTGATTATGCTAATTATATTGTTGCTAAATTTATACCACCTAGTTTCACATACCAGCAAAAGAAAAAGTTCTTCTATGATTTAAGACATTACTTCTGGGATGACCCACATCTTTATAAAGAAGGAGTAGATGGTGTTATTAGACGTTGTGTACCTGAGCATGAACAGGAACAAATCCTACGCAAGTGTCACTCCGAGGCTTATGGAGGACACCATGCTAGGAAAGAACTGCACATAAGGTATTGCAATCCGGTTTTTATTGGCCTACTCTCTTCAAGAATGCTCGTAAGTTTGTTTTGTCTTGTGATGAATGTTAGAGAATTGGTAATATTAGTAGACATCAAGAAATGCCTATGAATTATTCACTTGTTATTGAACCATTTGATGTTTGGGGCTTTGATTATATGGGACCTTTTCCTTCCTCTAATGGGTATACACATATTTTAGTTGTTGTTGATTATGTTACTAAGTGGGTAGAAACTATTCCAACTAGTAGTGCTGATCATAACACCTCTATTAAGATGCTTAAAGAAGTTATTTTTCCAAGGTTTGGAGTCCCTAGATATCTAATGACTGATGGTGGTTCACATTTTATTCATGGTGCTTTTTGTAAAATGCTTGCTAAGTATGATGTTAATCATAGAATTGCATCTCCTTATCATCCACAGTCTAGTGGTCAAGTAGAACTTAGTAATAGAGAGCTTAAATTAATTTTGAAAAAGACTGTTAATAGATCTAGAAAGAATTGGTCCAAGAAACTTGATGATGCATTATGGGCCTATAGAACTGCATATAAAAATCCTATGGGTATGTCTCCGTATAAAATGTTTATGGAAAGGCTTGTCACTTACCTCTTGAATTAGAACATAAGGCATATTGGGCTATTAAAGAGCTCAACTATGACTTTAAACTTGCCGGTGAGAAGAGGCTTTTTGACATTAGCTTACTTGATGAATGGAGAACCCAGGCCTATGAGAATGCCAAACTATTGAAAGAAAAAGTCAAAAGATGGCATGATAAAAGGATACAAAAACGTGAGTTTAATGTAGGTGATTATGTATTGTTATACAACTCTCGTTTAAGATTTTTTGCAGGCAAACTCCTCTCTAAATGGGAATGTCCTTACATCATCAAGGAGGTCTACCGTTCCGGTGCTATAAAATTCAACAACTTCGAAGGCACAAATCCGAAGGTGGTGAACGGTCAAAGAATCAAACATTATATCTCAGGTAATCCTATAAATGTTGAAACTAATGTTATTGAAACCGTAACCCCGGAGGAATACATAAGGGACAGTTTCCAGAATGTTTCAGACTCCGAAAAGGAATAGGTATGTGGTACGGTAAGTAAACCGACTCCAAAACAGTTCTAATGGCAATTTTTCTCTGATTTGGAATATTTAATAAATAGGAAAATAAGAAGTAGACCGGAAAGGACACGAGGCTTCCACGAGGGTGGAGGGTGCGCCCTACCCCCCTGGGTGCGCCCCTGGCTCGTGGGCACCTCGTGTGCTCTCCGGACTCCATTTTCTTGCACGATACTTCTTTTGGTCGGTAAAAATTCATTATATAATCTCCCGAAGGTTTTGACCACCGTACCACGCAAAAATCCTCTGTTTTTGTTTTGAGCTATTTCTGCTGCATATTTAGAGCAAGATATCTTCCCAAGAGTTAGTCGGGGAGAGTCACGTGTCCCATCCGACACCGGGGCCAAGAGCAAACTGCAATGCTGACCACTTTGGGCCATCAACCGAGGAAGAGATGGAGGCTGACTTGAAAAGGATAGATGCCATGGAAGAGGATGAATAAGTTACTTCTCGTTTCCGAGCCGGATTCATGATGGGGGAACTACAGAGCTCAGCTATTCCAAACTCGGTCATCCCTTCCAATGTTAGATTTCTTTCTTATTAAAATATGAAAAAGAGTGTTACTTGTTCTTCTACAGCTATGCAACATCCTTGGGTGAAAGGAGCCTTAGCCATCACAGGCAAGCTCTGTAAGGAAATAATGGACCTCAAGCAGCAAGTCAATAAGCTCGAGGAAGAGAATCGTATCCTGAGGGGCATCATCGCCAAGAATATCACATCACCACCCCCGAAGAAGGAGACATAAACACATGGGTATGGGCACTCCCCTTGGAAACTGCCAAGCTTGGGGGAGTGCTCCCGGTATCGTATCACCATCACTTTAATCTTTACTGTTTTTCTTAGTTCGATCCTTTTGGTAATATCTTGATCTAGTAGAATAAAGTTTTAGTATGATCTAGTTGTGAGTTTAGCTTTATGATCCTTCTATGTAATCGAGTCCGTGAGCTATATATAATAAAGTGTGTGATTCAAGGGCTTGAATATATTTTGCTATGATCTTGAGAGAATAGAATAAAATAAAAGAGAAGAAATAGAGAGAAATAAAGGGATCATGTGGATCTTATGGAGAGTAATGCTCACATATAAAGAGTATGATGAATAAAAATTGTTGAGAACAAACATAGTTTTGGTCATCGTTGCAATTAATAGGAAGTAATAAGAAAGAGAGGTTTTCACATATAAATATACTATCTTGGACATGTTTTATGATTGTGAGAACTCATTAAAATATGACATGCTAAAGAGTTGATGTTGGACAAGGAAGACAACGTAATGGGTTATGTTTTCTTACATCTAAAATAAATTATATTGTCATGGAACATCCAAAATGCTGAGCTTGCCTTTCCCTCTCATGCTAGCCAAATTCTTTGCACCAAGTAGAGATACCTACTTGTGCTTCAAAATATCCCCTAACCAGTTTTTCCATAAGAGTCCACCATATCTACCTATGGATTGAGTAAGATCCTTCAAGTAAGTTGTCATTGTTGCAAGCAATAAAAATTGCTCTCTAAATATGTATGATTTATTAGTGTGGAGAAAATAAGCTTTATACGATCTTGTGATGTGGAAGAAATAAAAGCGACAGACTGCATAATAAAGGTCCATATCACAAGTGTCAATATAAAGTGACGTTCTTTCGCATTAAGATTTTGTGCATCCAACCATAAAAGTACATGACAACCTCTGCTTCCCTCTGCGAAGGGCCTATCTTTTATTCTTGTCTTATACTTCATGCAAGAGTCATGGTGATCTTCACCTTTCCTTTTTACATTTTATCCTTTGGCAAGAACAATGTGTTGGAAAGATCCTGATATATATAGCTAATTGGATGTGAGTTTTCATGAACTATTATTGTTGACATTACCCTTGGGCTAAAAGGTTGGGAGGCAAAAACTATAAGCCCCTATCTTTCTCTGTGTCCGATTGAAAACTCCATAACCATAAATATTGCGTGAAGTGTTAGCATTGTGAAAGACTAAATGATGGTGAGTATGTGATTGCTGAAAAGCTCTTAATATTGACTCTTTCCTATGTTATGATAAATTGAATTGCTTCAATGACTGAGATTATAGTTTGTTAGTTTTCTGAAGTTTCTGATTCATACTTGAAATGTGAATGAATTGTTTACTTTAGATAGGAGATCATATGACAAATATATATAATATATGTTGTTGTTCTAAAGAATGATCATGATGCCCATGTCCGTATTTTATTTAATCGACACCTCTATCTTCTAAACATGTGGACATATTTTTAAATTTCGGCTTTCGCTTGAGGACAAGCGAGGTTCTAAGCTTGGGGAGTTGATACGTCCATTTTGTGCATCATGCTTTTATATCGATATTTATTGCATTATGGGCTGTTATTACACATTATGTCACAATACCTTTTAATGCCTATTCTCTCTTATTTTACAAGGTTTACATGAAGAGGGAGGAATGCCGGCAGCTGGAATTCTGGGCTGGAAAAGGAGCAAATATATAGATCTATTCTGCACATCTCCAAAAGTCCTGAAACTCCACGGGAATTATTTTCAGAATATATAAAATATTGGGCGAAAGAAGTACCAGAGGGGGACCACCCACCGTCCACGAGGGTGGGGGCGCGCCCTGCCCTCGTGGGGCCCCTGGTGGCCCTCTGATGCCCATCTTTGGCTATATGGAGCCTTTCGTCCGAGGAAATCATAAAGCAAGCTCACGGGACGAAACTCCGCCGCACAGAGGCCGGAACCAATCTAGGGCTCCGGCAGAGCTGTTCTGCCGGGGAAACTTCCCTCCGGGAGGGGGAAATCATCACCATCGTCATCACCAATGGTCCTCTCATCGGGAGGAAGTTAATCTCCATCAACATCTTCCAGCACCATCTCATCTCAAACCTAGTTCATCTCTTGTATCCAATCTTTGTATCCAAACCTCAGATTGGTACCTGTGGGTTGCTAGTAGTGTTGATTACTCCTTGTAGTTGATGCTAGTTGGTTTACTTGGTGGAATATCATATGTTCAGATCCATTATGCATATTAATACCCCTCTGATTATGAACATGATTATGTTTTTGTGAGTAGTTACGTTTGTTCCTGAGGACAATGTGAGAAGTCTTGGCTATAAGTAGTCATGAATTTGGTATTCGTTTGATATTTTGATGAGATTGTATGTTGTCTTTCCTCCTAGTGGTGTCATGTGAACATCGACTACATGACACTTCACCATTGTTTGGGCCTAGAGGGAGGCATTGGAAGTAATAAGTAGATGATGTGTTGCTTAGAGTGACACAAGTTTAAACCCTATTTATGCGTTGCTTCGTAAGGGGCCTGATTTGGATCCATATGTTTCATGCCTATGGTTTGGTTTACCTAATACTTCTATTGTAGTTAGCGGATGCTTGCAATAGGGGTTAATCATAAGTGGGATGCTTGTCCACTAAGGGAAGTACCAAAGCACCGGTCCCCCACATATCAATTATCAAAGTACGAACGCGATCATATGAAGGTGATGAAACTAGCTTGACGATAATTCCCATGTGTCCTCGGGAGCGCTTTCCTTCATATAACAGTTTGTACAGGCTTGTCCTTTGCTACAAAAAGGATTGGGCCATCTTGCCGCACCTTATTTACTTTTACTACTTGTTACCCGTTACAAATTACCTTATCACAAAACTATCTGTTATCGATAATTTCAGTGCTTGCAGAGAATACCTTACTGAAAACTTCTTCTCATTTCCTTCTGCTCCTCGTTGGGTTCGACACTCTTACTTATCAAAAAGGCTACGATAGATCCCCTACACTTGTGGGTCATCACTTGACTTCAAACTGATGCCGCCAGGTCATCGATGATTGCACTTCGAGGAATTCTGGACGCGATTGGATTGATTCCACGTCATTGTGGCGGGCGCCTGGCACTCCGTCCATGACGACGACCCCTTTCGGCGGCTCATGTGGTGCATGCAAAACACCGCGTGCAAGCTTACTAGCTGGAGCACGCGAACTGTT